>NW_010430884.1:21552-37819 GCF_000710305.1 Buceros rhinoceros silvestris
CCTGCTGAAGCTTATCAGTGAGGCTAGGACAACTACACAAACCTAATGATCCTAGAGAAATTATGGACACCAGCAGAGGAAGCAAGAATATTCCTTTAAGTAAGTCGGCACAAGAAGCAGCAGACTTGCCAAGAAGGGAAGCACTCAACCTCAGGAGAGAATCTCCTACATTATTTGACATTATTACCTACTGTAAGTATTGTTTTCTTTTCCTGAGGCACTTTAGAGTCATACTGCCCTAAAACACAGGTGAGGGCTTGGCATTTGCCACAGATCTGCAGCTCTGAGGTAACATATACAGGTACATACACCTGCAGTCTTCTTAGGGCACAGAAATCAAATGATAGCTTCCTTTCCCTTCCAACAGAATTTTCTCTGTCCTCTGAAAGGAGGAAGATGCTCATTTCCCCTTCTCTCTTTACTAGAGGAGGGGCTTTTCATATACAAAAACACGCTTAATGATAGAGGTGTGCTTGAACGCTAAATTGCTTTGCTGACCATAAGGCATTAAACATTTGAGGATGTAGATCGAAAGCGTCTCCCAGCTCAGGGGAGCTGTTCCAACACAGGACAGTGAACAACAGACGTAGCTCCTGTTTTCAGAGTACTATGTTGTCTCTGCTCTAGTTCTTTAAAAAAGAGAGAGCAAGAGATATCTCCTCCAGCAAGCAGAGATGAGCCAGGATCTACGATGCTGACTGTTTTAAAAAAAAAATAAAACAAAAGAAAAAAAGTGGCGAACTCTGCTTCTCCTTTGCAGCTTTGTAAGCTGTCTTTGTAAAAAAAGGGAGTAACAATGCAAATATACTTTTGGATTTGCTGTCTGCCTTTAGAAAGATGTTTGTTTTCCAGCAGAATCTGCTCTAGTTCAAAACCACTCTAAATAAAAGTAATAGATGAGAAATTTGTCATAAATATATTTAATGTATGTGCTTAAATCACCTTGCTCCACTGGGAAACAAGCAAGCACCACATCAGCACAAAAGCATATCATTTAGTACCATGGTTATTATGGACTGTATAGTATATAGAGCAAAACTGAACTAGAGGTGAAGTCAATGATCTGAAGCTAATAAAACAATAAATAATAATAATAAATAAAAGCTGTCAGAGGGGAGAAAGACCCATCATCTGTACCATTTGCCAGAACAGGACTGCTCCCTGCAATTTCTGACCTAGAGAATTTTAAACACGTCAAACAGTAGTGTTCTCAGCACTTCCCTTGAGAAGCTCAACTCATCTCACTGCTAAGGAGCTTTGCCCCAAGTGTTGTTCTGAGTTTTCTTTTGCTTGGTTGTCACTATGTTCTCACAACAATGCCCCACTGGGTGAGTCAGAAGTCAGCCAGAAGAAGAGGAATTTAGAAAACCTCATCCAGGGAGGTCTCTCTGCACATGATGTGGTGAGCTATGAAACGTGACTCTATTTCTGCAGTGTCCAAATATCCAAGAACATCTGAAGGCAAAAAGAGCAACAAAGATCATAATGCTTTTGGGCTGGTATTTAAGTTGTATCTACCTATCTTAAGTTGTATTTAAGCTGTTTGGCTGATATTTAAGAAAGTATCTATGAAACCTCTGGGGAAAACCACAGAACGACTGTAATCAACAGGAGCAAGATGTTGCAGACAACAGGATGCAGATGCAGGATATGGCATACAAGCTTGCATTATGGCATCAAGTGCATTGTTGTCACATGGGACTGAGGATGGTAGCCCCAGGCTGAGGCAGACAGCGGGTGTATTTCTGTCTGTCTGTGCATTATTGCTAAATGCAAATAGCAGATTCACAGATGGAAGTACAGGAGGACTCATTAATAATCACTGGCACATCTGCTTCACAGGTTATGATGATACCATTTCAGAGAGTGCTGTGTTTTCCTCCTCTTTGGAGAAGTCAGAGAGATCCCAGTACAGCATCTGCCAGAGTACCTTAGAACCATTCATAAGCACTTTATACACTTACCTAGAAGAGAAGAAAATAACACACAAACATAAGCGTGTTACAGGAGAGAGAGATCCCCCCAGCAGCTAACACCAACTTCACTCAGCCCCCTATCCCTGTCACACTGTAGCTTGGGAAGAACCCTTGGTGCTTTGGTTGCAAGGGTGGCAGTCTAGACAGGGCCATCCTTTCTGAGCTCTGCACAAGGTGGTTACACAGAATATTCAGCGACTTATCTTATTCCCTGAGGATTTTTGCTCTCCGTGGCTCACCGCTGATGCAAGCAGCAGCCAAAGAAGGAATGACAAGTGCCTGACATTCACCTCTTCCTTCTGCTGCTCCCACTTTTTTCCAGTGCTTTGGATTTTGATCTGATGCCATTCACCATTTCCTATCCCTAAATCTATAGCTGTTTCACAGTGAGATTTCATCCCTACTCAACATTACCCCTTTTGAGCAAATCCCATTCGGACACAACTTCTAGCTCAATTTCCTTGTATGCTTTCTTAGAGCTTGGCATTCCTCTCTCACCTGCCAGTACCCAAGAACCTGTTCCTAATTGTGACTGGCAGCATCTCTGTGATTAGGCACTGTTCCTCTCATCCAATCTTTTCAGGCCATTTAAGCAAAATAGCCTTTTCCAAAGCTGGCTCCTCAGCTGACTAAGCCCTTGCAACCACCAAGCAACTGACTCGAAAGGAACCCCTGAAAACATTTTTAATTTCTCTAAACCTAATTGCCAGATACTCAGATCTGTTCCCCAGTCTTTCTCTCTAGAGCTAGATTTCCAGTACAGACAGAATGCAGATGGTGGGAAATTAATCCAACACTTAAAGGTTTTCTTCTAGGTAATATTATGTCTCATGCTGCCAGCCACACAAGTGTTACAGCAACAGTTCTTCATGCCAGGAAAAAACACGGCCTAGCTCTCATTTCTCCTGCCTGCCATCACACACGCACACACGCCGCAGGGCTGGAAACGAGTTAATCAGATGATGCTCCATAAAGTACGCCAGTTTCTGTATAAACAATATTAAATATGATAACTTCCTCCGTTCTTCATTTTAAGATGTTGCATTCGCAATCCCTCTCAGTCACATCCACTTTGGAAGGGAAAACAACTGCAAGAAATCTTGGATAATGTAGTTATGCTAATTTACTGAAAATCTATACAAGTCAAAGAATACTCATGGATGTGGAAGCCCTGCAAATAATGTCGTTAATTTTCCTTTCCCACATGCCTTATTCTTTGCTGCTTAGAAAAAAAAGTGATCTGCTACCAAACTCTTTCAGAAAACTAGAGTTGATCATATCTCTCATATATATAAAAGATTTGGGAATAAGATCAGTAAGTTCACTCTCCTGTTATTTGTGAAGTTCTTATTATTCATGAAAATGTTCACAAATCCTCAAAGCCTCCTGCATTTTAGCACAGATCAAGTGTCTGAAGATTAGTTCTGGAAAGTGCATTACTTGCTATTTTTTAAAGATTTCTGCCATCCACTCACTCCATGGAGATCACAGCATGCTACTTAGGCAGCAAGTGCCCCAGCACAAAGGTAAGGAGTCACAAAATGCTCTAAGAAAGCAAAGAAACAGTCAAAACTAAGAGACCTCGAAATAGCCAGTGGCGTGAGAACCAAAGTGTTTGCTGAGTAGGAAGCATATAAATTTTATATTAAATTTTAGACCACCGGGTCTGATAGTATGAGTCAGTGTACCTGTGTCAACAGTATCTTGATTTATGCCAGATGAGGGGCTTGAGCCTTTCACTCCGTTTTGAGCTTCAATGAGAATCTCCACCTACAGTGATATTCAGCATAGACTAGCTGTTGCTCATTTTTCTCTGGATGCCAAGACAAAGCAAAAAGTGGGAATGAAGATCCTTAGGTTCTGCAAACCATGAAGGGCTTTGGGGTCACCCCCTAGTCAACAGTGAAGCTACTCAGGGAACTCAGATTTCGCTTTTGAACAAGGTGTGGAGAAGAACCCAGAGTCTGTCTCATTCCCACATCAGTCCACCTACATCACAAAGGCAGTGTTATGCTGCTGAGATGAACCTCACTGGGCTGCAATTACTAGTGATGAACCTCACAAGCCTCAAATGGCTCATTGCTTATCATCTAGATGATTAACTAGAATTTCAGTGAGATTAATACCCATCTTCATTGAGTTAGCAAGACCAAAGTAGCAAGCTGGTCTTCTCCCCAGTCTTCCAGCTCTGCTTATTGGGCTAGAAACATGGTGGGAAGGAAAACCTTGACTCACAAAAGCATGAATAGGCTAAATCTTCCTAAATGCTTTGTCTGATATGGGCCAGAATCTCCAAATGTTGAAAACAACTACCACACTGGAGTCACAATGCGTTGGGATTAAACCCCTTTGTCATTTCCAGTTGAGCAGCTTGCTTTTGCCTTGTGGCAGATGTGAAAACACTTGAGATGTTTGTGCTCCCCCTGTTGCTTACCTGCACTCTTTTATAGGCCCAGATAGCTGAGGAAACCTGGCTGCTTGAAACTGAGACCCCCAGGTTGAATATGACCTTGATCTGCATCTACAGTAAGTCACATAAGCACACAGAATTGACCCTCTAAGCAGTGTCTTACCCATTTGTATAATTCACGTTTCCGTCTGTTTGTCACAGCGAAACGTTTCTTCTTGGGCTTTAAAAGACTTGCACTATAGGATCCTGTTCTGCCTAATGTCTCCTGATGAAAGAAGTGTTGATGGAGAATTGCTCTTCAGGAAGCTTCAGACAGACACACAACGTCAATCACATGGGAATCATTCAGACACTATGGAGCCATTGTGACTGCATTATTGCAAGTCAGCTCTCTATTATCTTGGATAATAGGGAGGGAAGATAACAGGGATGCCCTACAGGACAAGGGAAAAATGGATAATTTGAGTAAGTGGATCATCCTAGAGACTGCGGAGCAGATACACTCCAGTGCCTCCATAAAGTACTGAGTCCAAGAGAGTTTATTAACTAGGCTGCAGAGCCAGGTGTGCTACTGTGTCTCATTTCTAGCGATTGTGCATGCAATTGCCTGGTTGTCAGGGGTGCCTTCACAGCAGGGTGCTTGTACAAGCCACTGTCTTTTACTGTCCTTAGTTCACCATTCTTGCCCTGCCCTGTGAAGAAAAACCTCCCCCTGTGTAATGGGGGAATTTACTTCCAGATTATCATTCCTGGGAGGAACTAAACAAAAATACACAAGCTAGCAGTTTCAGGCAACTGTATGTAGCAGGCTCCCCACCATTACTACTATTACCCTGTAAGATCTTTCTGCTCGTCTTGGCTGTCCTGTTCAGGCAGTGTGCTCATGCACCACAGGTGCTCTTCTCTGGTCTTGCTACAGCAAGGCCAGAATGCAGCAGGCAGGAATTCCTCACCAGCTTTTAGGGGAAGGAAAGCTGGAGCCTGAAATGCCATTCCCCTGGCAAAGTTGACAGCCATAGCAAAACCCACAGGGGTTCAGTTCAGTCAGCCTTTACTGCATCGAGAAAGGAAACAGTTAAAAGAAAGGCAAATGGCACTGCACATCGAGCGAACGCAGCATCCCTGTCCCTTGTAATAGCTTCCATACTCTGGCCTGAAATGACAGCAACTGTTTAGTTTTCAGTCTCCCGATTGGCAGAAAAGTCTCTCCTGGCCTAGTTAATGCGGGTTCAGCAAAGAACCCAGCTGCTTCCCCTCCGCTTCTTAGAGCTGAAGAAGAAACTCCATCCCACAGGGACTTGCTGGGATCTGAGGACTGAGAATGTAGTCCTTATTCTAACAGCTGGTTTGCTGTTGCCATTAGCTTTTTAGATCCTTCTGGAGGCTTACAGCAACAGCTGCAATAGTTTCCCAGGTCAGTGGGTCTCGCCTGCGTGTGGGGAGAATGAGCTGCAAATGATCAAAGTCAAGGGAATGCTTTTGGAAGCCTTGAAACATGAGCTGGCTCCTTTGTATTCTCTTTCCACGGATACACGGCATCACACTGTTGTGCGTGGTATCCAGTGTGCTGACTTCTCACAGCAGTTCTCACACCTTGCGTCTAAGTGCATTATCACACATGCAATCTCCCCACTAGCTCTGAGAACATGCTCAAATGTATCAGGGTGGTTATCACCATCTCACCACTCCACACAAGGAGTGCAAGATCACATAGCTTTCCTCTGCTATCATCCTTCTGCTTTCCCAGCACCAGGCAATCTGTGCAGAGTGCTACCAACACTCCCTTCACAATCACAGGTCTTACCGGCTCACACGCTTCTGCACATAGTAACTCAGATACTCTCCATTAACACTCCCTCAGTAAAAAAAAAAAAAAAGCTGTGCGCAACGCCACTGTTCCCTTGTCTCTCCATGGCATCCTGTAATAGTATTTCATTATTCTTCTCACAGACATCTCTCTAAAGCATACTAGGCAAGCAGCAAAAAAGGATGGGAACATGTTGCAGTGCTGGCACATAATCTACGCACAGTATATCTTTCTGCAGGTCTTCCCTTCCTCATATACGATATAAAATGCATATGCCTCCGTTATATAGTCCTCCCGTAGGCAAAATTACCTCTGTGTACGATGAGATACCTACCTTAGTAAGAACTGAAGAATCAGGTACAATTTTTGTGAGATGATCCATTATCTGCTTGCCTTACTCTTGCAAAAGCCAGACTAGCTGAAGAAGCTAAAGTGGCAAGAGTCACAAAACAGGAGCCAGGAGAGTTTTTAAAAAAAGCTCATCATTTATGAATAACCTTTATTTCTGCAGGGAAAACTGGCTAAAGGAATTCACAGAAAGGCTATGATCCCGAAATAGTAGTCCATCTGAAATTAATTTGACTAGTATTATATAAACCAATTCCTGAACACCCATGGGGCATACAATGTACAACCACAGTCAGATTTCACTTGCCTCCCAGGTTGACTTCCCAGGAGAGACCATGAAGCAAACAAGCCATAGATACTGGTCTCACCTTCTGGTGTTGAGGCTTCTAGTGTGCCCACATGGCACTGGCAAGAGCTACTCCAATGAAGGTTGTCCGTGCGGAGCATGCTTTGGTTGGAGGTGGATTCATGCAAGCAAGTCTCACAGCAGGCATCAGATTTCCCCCATACACCCTGTCCAGCCCATCTCTGAGAAGACTGAGTTGCTAAGATGGAAAGAAGACCAGGGTCTGAGGGCCCATGGAAAGAGATGGAGGGGCAGGGGGTGGGGTGGGTACTGGTTTGTTCATAGGCTGTGCTGTTCATTGTTGTTGCTGAGAAAAGATACAGTTTCCTCCTCTGAGCTCTCCCTTACCCCTCCCCTCCACTGACTACAGTAATGAGCTCCAGGGGGACTTCCATGCTCGCCTTTGAAGTAGCATGTTTCTCTGAACACATTTTGAATTTCATTTTGTGTGGGTTTTGTTTTCTGGTTGCTCTGCCTGTCTCTCCGTGGATGGGGTTCACAGCTGTTAGTGGGGACACTACAACAGCTCAGGAACACAGAATATGGGAAAACAAACAAACCAACCCTAAACTCCAAAGAACACCTTTGAAAGAAGAATGCATATTCCCCATGGAGAGAGCTCCTACCTCCCAACCACGCCTTACTGAAGCCACCACATGCAGCTGGAGTAGCTGAGAAAGATCTATAAGCCAGCCAGGCAGTACAACTTAGTTAAGGAAGGTAGAAAAAAGTTCCTCTCCAACCTGGTCTGGAGAGGAAAAGGGTATAAAAGGCAGGCCAGGCCTTGAGTCATCCTTAAGTCAAGCATGTTCCTTAGAGAAGAGGAGATAAGAGACATGAGCTTTCTTAAAGAACAGGTTAATTCTTTAACTGTTAATTACCTAAGGAGCTATGAACCCAAAACATCCTTCCCTCAATAGCTCATGGAACAATGACTCCAGGCAAACGATGGTCAATAAGGTATGTCCCTTCCCTTCCAAATCATATAAGCAGACTTGAAAGCATAACCGGTAGTACAGAAACCAAACTGAAGATGTTGCCTCCTACTTCAGTAAGGGGAAAGAGAAAGCAATTTTGATTTCTCCTTAGCTTTACCTGTACTTAAAATAGAAATGGAGCATGGGTACAGCAGAGATAGCATGGCTTTTCCTTTTCCCCACTCACTTGAAAATACTAGACTCCTCCTGCCATTCTTCAGAGGCGTGGAGACTCTGGGCTCCTTCTTCCTTTATTTTAATGAGACTATGCATGTTTTTAAGGTTTCTTTGAGGTTTTTGTTTGTTTAACTCTGTTTGCTTCTTTGTTTCAATTACAGATACAAGCAAAATACCACTGACCACAATGGATGGAGCCTTTTGATTTCGTTCCCATCCCTTTTGGAGAACACTACTTTTTCTGCCTTCTCTGCCTTCAACAGACATCTGAATCCAACTCTCTGCTCTTCTCTCTTCTCTCCTCTCTTAGTCTGACACCAAACCTCCATATTTCCTTACCTCAGCTTCTTTTCCCCCTCCTTTCCTTCATTACTGCAACACAAGGAGCCAGAGAGGGGGACTCAGATCTTACTGGAGCCACTGGAGTGAGTCACTAGCAGCTGTGGGGACTGAAATCATGATGAGCAAGGTGCAGGAATGAGTATGGGAGCTGTGGTCTCTTGGCAGGCATTAGAAGCAAAGTGTCTGTGACAGCTCCGGATAGTTGTCTTACTCATTTTTGAAAGAGAGGAAATGACTGCTTAGGAGAAGAAACAGAGTGCCCCAGTCTAGATGACCGCTCTCTCCTCCGTTTGGACTCTTCTGCTTTTGGGACTTGCAAGAGAAGTAGGAGGACCAGTCAGAGCAAAAAAGAATCACCAGGTCTCCACAGAGATGGGCTCCTGCATTGAAACCCAGTGGAAGGGAGAAGAGGTGGCTGCTCCAGGCCTCGATGCTGCTGTTTTCTTCTCCAGAAAAGGAGAGAGCAAAGGAAGGGGATCCATGAAACTGCTGCTCCCAGTTCCACACCTCATCACCAAGGTGAATCTTACTGCCTAAAATCATCTGCTTTACATAATCTTCAACTATCAGCAGAGTCATGTCCAACCAAGCATTTTAAATCAGGGGAGTGGCTAGACAATTCATTCTCTTGCAAATAAGAAAACAAACAAACATTTTCCTGATTTCTAGAAGAGTTTGAGAGCACAAATGCAAGGTTTTCCTTGGATCTTCTGTCACAAAGCATGTCAGAATATACTGATACTTTCTGAGGCTTATTTTCACTGGATCCTATTAAGTGCCAAACTTCCCAAATGACATGCAGGC
The DNA here is from genome assembly GCF_000710305.1 of Buceros rhinoceros silvestris. Lineage (NCBI taxonomy): Eukaryota > Metazoa > Chordata > Aves > Bucerotiformes > Bucerotidae > Buceros > Buceros rhinoceros. Next base: position 30,740 of record NW_010430884.1, read on the forward strand.
AGAGTAGGAGAGTAGTATAAAAATACGCATATGTATATAAAAGCAGATCCCTGAAGACAGGTGGCACAACCATAAAATATAAGTTTTTTCTAATGTGCTGGGCACCCATCACCTTTCACTGAAGTCACTAGATAAAACAGTAAGGATCTGGCCTCATTATAATCTAATGTGCTGGGCGCCCATCACCTTTCACTGAAGTCACTGGATAAAACAGTAAGGATCTGGCCTCATTATAAATAGTAGTAAAATCATTTAGAGTAGCGATTTGATAGCAAAGGAGGTCATCAAGGTGATAATTAATTGCCTTTTACTGCAAAACCCATGAGCTGTGACGCTGTCTGCCTGCATCCCAGAAACAGGTTTGAATGTCCTACCTTCTACAGAGTGCCTCTGAACCTCCTTTTAACTGCTCTGAAATCAGGGTACCTGAGAGGCTGGAGGAATTTTGATAACAGGTCAGACACATGGGTCAGCATTGCCTGCTGGCCTGTCACTGAGCAAGAAAGTCCAACCATCCCTGCCTATTATATGGAGAGAAAAGTCTGTGCTAGTCCTCTTGGGGTCATAAAATCAAAACTCCCTGGTGTTCCTTGAAATCTGTAGCCCTCTTGCAGAATGGCATGAGGTATCATTTGATATTTATTTTGTAGTAGTTCCTAGAGGTCTCAAATCAAGATAGGGACCCTGCTGCGCTAGCTGCTCTGCAAACATAAAGCTAGACTCAGTGCTTGTCCCTCAGAGCATAATTTTTGTCTTGACAGGCTCTATAATTCTACTCCAACACAGGACTATTTCTTACTGTCCTGGAACATCTAATCATCAGGAGACTTAACTGAAAGAAGATTTAGGATCACATATTAAGTAGGTACACAGCTTTAAATAGTGAGCTTTAGGAAACTCAGAGCTATTTGTCAGGCCAAATAAATGCTAACCTTTTCACAGCAAAATCACTTCCCAGCAAAGAAAAAAGCTCAGAATATTTGGGGCAATTTACACTGCTGGCAATGTAAGAAACATGGCTTTGGATATCTCTTTCTAAAGGCAGCAATCCTAGCAGTCTGTTCTCTGCTGTTTTAGGTTCCTGACTCTTGCTTGATGTCACGGAGCTGCTAGGTACTGTACCAAAGCAAAGGCAGAACTCTTCTAGGGGAACCTTTCTTGCCCATGCTGAAAAGCTTATGCACCAGCTGCACCAGAATGATGCTGAATTTAAAATGCATAATGTACAAAGGTGGTACATTTAAAAGGTTTTACTGGTTATGCAGGCTCATCAGAAAGCTAGGCAGGCAGCACTGGCAATCCCACAAGCTAACCTGTTCTCTTGAGACTTTCAGCCCAATTTTGCGGACTCAAGAGGTTTGGATTAGATTTGAATAATTAATCCAAATTTGTCGGAGCTTCATAGATGAATCAAACCTCCAACCCTTTTAAAGTTCGCCCTCAGTGCTAATAACCCTCTTTACTAAGCATTAGCATAGAGTAGAACAGTTTAATGATATAAGAAAATGCAAAAATTAGATTTATGCTATCAAAACTTTTGTAACTGAAAATATTGTGGATTTTAATCAGTTGGATTCATTCCAAAAGGAAATATGAAGATTTAAATAAATCTCAAGTAGGTTAAAAAATCCTTTGTGACTCCTACTAATATATTACCCAGGGTCTTTCTACTAAAGAAAAATTACAGTGTCACATGGGTGGGAACATATTTGACTTCCTAAAATGAAGGTAACTATCGTCAGGAAGAGATCTGCAGGTACCTGACTGTGTGGCAGCAGGCTGCTTTATGGTGCTAGTAACCTAATATTAGCAACAAGGAAGAGGAACCAGACAAGCCACCCCAATGGACTGCAAAAGGGCTGCAAATACAAAAGACAGGAACAACCATCTCGAGGTGACTGGAGCTAGTTATGGTAATAGGGCTCTGGTGGCCAGCATGGGTTGCAGAACTGTCAACCGGAGAAAGGAACAGGCACAGGAGCAGAGTGAGAGGGAATAGAAGTGACACGGAAACATATTCATGAAAAAGAAAGATGTGCTGCAATCAGCAAGGAAGGCTCGGAAGAGGGGATCACTTTACACAAGGGTAGACCGGTCACAAGGCAAGAGGTGAATCAGATAGAGACTGCTCAGGTCCCATGAACATCAAAGTGACTGATAGGTGTCATATAATTCTCAATAATTTGGTGGATATTGAATGTAAGTGCTATAACACTTCTCAGGAGGTTCATAAGGTTCAAAGATATGTTAATATTTGCCCCTTGGCTGTGATTCCCAATCCCAGAACAATCTAAAAGACAGTATGAATATGCTGCAGGTACAGACACCCAAGTATGTTTAAATCTGTTTTTAAAAAGATATGACTCCCCAGTGAAGAGAAGAAAACACCAGCTATTCAACAATAACATTAACACCACCACCACAACCCTTACTTCAGGTGCTGTAGCATATGTACACAAAGCTGAATAGGCGCAATGGAACCAGGCAAGCCTTCAACCTTTGCTTACAGAATCGTCATTCCTAAACAGACAAAAGTAATGAGCTAAGCCTAAAAAAATAATATCAAGATTGGTTTAAACACCGTGGGATTTGAACGCATACATTTTTGGGTTTCTAAATTTGAAATTTAGGGTTTGAGCCTTCATGAGTCATCCTTTCAAGTTATTTTTTCACAAGTATGAGATGAACAACAATATTTTCTATTCGAATGTAAGAAACTTGAGATTATATCATAATCACAGGACTTCTAAGGTGGGACTTTGAAAACTGTTGGTTATTGTGAGAATCTATGAAATGTAGTAAAAGTATATTTAATGTCTTACATAAACACCACTTCTAAGGGTACTATTTTCTGGTATTGGATGAACTATGCAATGCAAAACATTCTTATCAGTTGCACTGTTTTGTTAATTGCACAGAAAAAGTCAAGGACTTCTGTTTCTTTTATTATTGGAAAGTGCCATATGACCTTTGGATGAAACGACCAAGGTCATCTACACAGCAACTTGAACGACACTCCCTAATTTCATTTTTGTGCCTTGCATATGACCTCTTCAAACAAGTCAGAAGTAGTATTTTTCTCTAGTGTAGGTGAAATATAGCCCCATGCCTTTCTCGAGCTAGTGGCAGTAAACATCCAGTTAACTAGTCGATACTTGGAGCGATTTGCAATGCTCACCTGAATCACATAGCACAGCTTCTGTCTCCTAACTGGCTGATCTAAAATACATGAAATACCACTTCTTTTGAACTCTGTTTCCTTGTGCAAGTATATATTTTTACACTAATCAAAATGTGACAGTATCATGCAAGTACTTAACTTTAATCACCGGAATGCTCAGCAGCAGTAAAGAACATGGGAACTGATGTGAAACCTTTGAAAAATTTGAAACCTCAGGAGAATTTTAGTTGCTTGCTTACAAACCTGTCATCGCAGGACATGAACTCTATGCAGCACCACAAGCATTTATCCTCACAAACCTATTGCCCCATTTTATGGATAGAGAACCGAGGCAGGGAAACGTTATCATGCATGTGAATTGCTGTGGAAAAAAAAAAAAAACCAACCAGCCATGTGCACCAGGTATTTGAACATGGACCTCACAAAGCTAAGCTGCTGCCCAGAATACCGGACTAGCTTTCCAAGCTATCAACTGTGAGCAGGTTTTTTTATCTCTGCTTGAAAGGGTCTTGTATTTCCTTCAGATTACTAAATACCAGAGGACTGATTTTAAAAAGCAAGACTACTGTGGTGGAATATAGAGCACGGTCCCCAAGAGAATTCAGAACTTTGAAGACGTGTTTGGTATTTGTACTTAAAGGTTTTGACAGCATCCTCTTAAACAAAAGCTGTAACTGCAGCTTCTGTTTCATGCTGTTTTTTCTCCTACAGGAACTTGACTTGAATGAAGGTGACTTGAGAGTTTGCCTTGTAAGCCATCTAAAACAAAGCCATGAGGGAACTTCCTGAAACAGTCCTAAACAAGTTCCAGCAAAGAGCCATTCAGCAGCAATGCATATAGTGTTTCTAGTACCCCAGGACCTAGGTGTTGCCATGGGGAAGCCGAGAAAATCTCCCTTTGCCCCCAAGAGGCACAGCTTTTATTCTTCATAAAGCTCATTCCTATTTACCTTGGCAAATATATCCAATTTGTTGTCTACAAGGACATAGACACATCTGGAGTGCTGGGATTAGGATATAGAGCCATCAGCTGTGAAACCACAGACCTTTGCCAACGAAGCAAGCATTTGACGAGCAAGTATTTAGTCTGCTGTTTCATGTTTAATAGGTGGAGTAGATTTTCACCTGTACTGTGGGGTCAGCCACTAGTAGGGGCCATCATTTATTCATGTGTGTCTACAACCCGAATGATTGGCACATTCGAGGGACTACAGAGCGACTCTTTTCTCTAGCTTGATGAACACAACTTTTTTAATAACATGTAGAACACCTCAAAGAGCAAGCTTGAACAAATTCAGGAGACCTTCTCTGTGTCTCTGGAGCTCCCAGGTGAGTAGAATCCAACCAGCTATGCTGTGTCATCAAGCAAAGAAAATCATCATAATCCCCTGCATAATGATAAAAGATTTAGATGACAACCTCAATATAGGAAGGCCACACAAGAAGTTGTCTTCCAGACAGCAGGAAAATACTTTTGTTGCCACCTTCCCTTCCCTCAATATCTGTTCGAACTGGACATGGCCTTAACTAGTTTTATGGCTTGTACTTCAATGATTTAGGGTATTCAACTTGAGGGACTGAGAATCAGTAGTTCCCTGGAGCCATACTGGAATTGAAGCAGACTATGAGGACATAGTCTACCATTCCAGATCTTAAGCAAGTTCGGATGTTCTTCTTAGCTAAAATGTGGGTAGTCATCACTCATCTCCTTAAACACTAATTTGTCTTGTCTGCACAAAACAAAAACAAATTCTTTCCAGGAGACTGACCTTTAACATTGAAGGAACAAAAATTATGAAAGAATAAAGTCACACACCACAAAGGAATGCAAGAATAAGGAGTGCTGCTCAGAAATACTGCGAAGTCAAAGGAAAAGGTGTTTCTGAAACACCTCGCAGTTCAACAAACCTCAAAATTCAGATGACAAGACTGATGGAAAGCAAAATGGAAAAAATGGGCAAGTGCAGCAGTTTCATGCCCGTGTGTCTCAGAGTCCTTCTGGGGTACAGGAAAGAAAGCAAATCGCAGAGGAGGCACACAGGTGTGTTACAGTTACGGTGCTGCCCAATGTATATGCTGGCACCATAGCAAATCTCACCCCCTTTTAAGCTCTGTTAATATTGGTGATGCAGAAGTAGTCAGCAGAGGGAGTGAAACTCTGGAAACAACTTCCTCAGTAATTACACTGACTACAGCAATGAGTGTCCCAGTAAATAGCGAAACACCACAACAGAGGTGTTGGCACAGTCTAACAAGGGTGGGGAAAAACCTTTTTTTGGAGAAAAAAGGAAACCAACAAAACTCTCCCGTTAAATTGGAATGAAAAGCAAACTGAGAAATGCAAACAATCTAACCTGCTAGTGTCTCTTTAATGAGCAAACGACTTTTTTTTTTTAATAACTACTTCCATCCACATCTAGTTCCCATTTGTATAATGATGTGATCTGCTCCTTGTTCCTTCAACCCACTGTTCAGAGGTTTGCACACCGAATGTCTGCAGGCTCGATTCTGTCCTGTGCTGAGCCAATTACACGAGGCCCTGGGCACACAGAGACTTCAGTTCTAGAGCCCTGAGCACCCAGCAGCATGATGATCTTCCCCAAGGGCAAAGAGTAAACTTAATGGGGATGATTGGATAAGTTGTTCGTGCTTCCCCCACCAAACTTTCAGAAAGTAATTTCCTCCCTAAGTCCAGGTGCTATGTCCACGTATATGAGATTAGAGGGGCAGCCAGTACGCTGGCTGCAGATACTTACAGCGCGTTAACATTTAATTAGGAATGTTTGCTTTAATCATTTAAGGGATATTAAATGTAAATAGAGAGTGTGAGCAAATGGAGTTGGCTTTGTGTTTGAAAGTGGTCACAGAGCTCTACCATACAGGTGCTGGAAGTAGCAGCAGGAAAGATGACAACTGTTCCCAAGGAGAGACCACAACCCAAAACCATGTTCTGGCCGGAATCCTGCAGGCTGGTGGGACAGAATGAGGTGAAATTTAGGAAAGGAAGATGACAGATGACTTACACAATTGACAAAGCGATGGGATCTGCACTTCAGTAGTTAGGACAGCAGCATCCCATCAGCCCATAGTCTTGCTGCAGTGCAAAGCAATGGATTTCATCAAGGTCTACCTAAAGAAGGTCTTCTCTGCAGGAGCCGCCTGAACAAGCATGTATTTGTTCGCTGTTCACGTCGAAATCCCGCAGTGCAGCATGTGAGTTGCATGCTGCCTATCAAATATGAGATCAGTCATTTGAGAAAATAGCTTATTTTGGGGAGTGGGAACACAACCCTCACAGATACATTGCAAACCTCCTGCTATTACAATTTCACAGCATATTGCCAGTCCGCAATCTAGCCATATGTCACAGCTTTTGATGGCTCTCTAGGCACACGATCAGACACCACATTGATAATGGTAGCTGAAGGGACATACAATAAATGCATTGCGAATTCACTGAAATGTGGAACATTTGAACTTTCAACTGGTGACATAGCAGTTGCTTTTACAACTGCAGATTTTAGAACATCACCCATATTCTTAGTGTGACAATTGTCTGAGCTACCTCAGTTGAAGTATCAGATATTTGGGTGAGAAGATGAGCATGTTTAATCACTCCCAGAAGTCCCAAAGACTTCTAAAGACTCTGGCAACATCTCTGATGCTACCTGTGTATGTGTGAGAACCACCAAAGGGATGACCCACCCACACCATTGAGACATACGAGATTGGCAGGTGTTTTCTTATGGTGCGTACTTCTTTCAGACATCCTTTTACTCACAGCTACACCCTAGAAAGCTGCCTCTGGGCTTTACATGTTGGGATCAGCCAAATGAAACATGGCTGTCCCAGTGATGAGGACTAGACCAGTGGGAAAAGCTTTCCTTTTCACAAACGTG
>NW_010430884.1:37904-42888 GCF_000710305.1 Buceros rhinoceros silvestris
GGGGGGGTAGTTAGTGTGTGTTAGAGAGGTGGGTGGGGGGGGGGGGGTAGGGGTGGTGGTGGTGGTAGAGGAGACAGGGCTGGGCTGGAAGACGAAGTAGTATTCCAGCTTGCTGCCTCCACTGGTATAGTTTCTTGCCCATGACCATCAGCTGCCCTACATCCCAGCCCTCCCTCGGCCGTGATGGGGTGGTGGCAGGACATGCAATCAGCCTGGCTTGCAGAGGCTGTGCCACAGGAAAAGCTGGCAGGGGAAGTCAACACAGGGGGCAAACCATCCCAGCCCTCCCTCGGCCGTGATGGGGGGGTGGCAGGACATGCAATCAGCCTGGCTTGCAGAGGCTGTGCCACAGGAAAAGCTGGCAGGAGAAGTCACAGCAGGGTCACAGCTGCCCTCATGTACCTGTAGCCTGCTGTCCCCAACAACAGCTTGCTTTGCCCAGGCCTGGAACTAGCTTTTATCTCCCTGATGATTTTTTACATGCTTCCTTCCTTCCTGCATTATAAATCACGCAAGTACAGACTGATGGTGGAAATACACAGAGCATCCCATAATGAAAGTGACCCATGCTACTGTGTAAGAAAGGAGACAGATTAAATAAGGAAGAAATAGGAGAGCAAAGATATGTAACAAGGAGGCTGTCGGAAAGAGGTGAGCGCTGTACGGATAGCAGCATAGAGAAAGAACAGGGCACTCTCTCACTTAATGAATATTTATTGCAAACTGCCGCCTATTATCTTTCAAAGAATTTTTATACAGTTCCCATGTCTTTCATCTGTTTCATGTTATGGTTTATCTAACTGTGGAAATTGCACGCGTCAGGTAAACGTTGATTTACATGCAAATTGCCTTCACTAAACTCGCCTTTAAGTAAAATAAGATTTGGAAATAATTTTTTCTCATTAATTTGCAGTTTCAAAGAAACCCAAAAACACAACAAATGCAAATAATCTAATTCATTTGTAAATATAAAACAATTTGTTGGGATTTAACTTTGCCATATTTTTTCTCCCTTCCATGTGCTTTAAATAAATTGCAGTGTTTACCAAAGACAAACACAAGAGAGATGCTGGGTTGTTCCAATTCAATACCTTCCTGCTCCTTTTCTTTTAAAGGGCTACTGTCAAGATAAAAATCTCTGTGAGATTCACTCCTGGGGTAACTGCTGAATGATGTAGATTTATATCACACATTCAATTGGCCCCATAAATTTAAACCCAAATGTTACCTCCCTGGATGACACTTCAAATTATTAGAAGCGAATTTTAAAAACCCTAGACCTACGTTTGCAAAAGTAGCCAGTGATTTAAGGACTCAGTTTTTCAGGCCTTTTGCTAAAGGTGTTTTGAACTGTTACTCTAAAAATGCAAGTCCCAGAAGCTGATGGTCACTTTGGAGCATCTCAACCGTAGTTTATGAAACACAATGATTGTCTGCATTTTGCACTTCAGTGTCTTCAACAATAACACTGTATTTGATAATATATAGTTCTTTAAAAGGTTATTCCTGGTTTAGTCATGTGATGCTGATTAAATAGCAGGCCTAGTAGGTCCCTATTTTCATGTATATTAACTTGAAATAATATGAAACAATATTCCTACCTGCTCTGTTTTGTGGGCCAGTTGTTTAATATTTGCAAAGTTGTAACAAGTACAATTTCTTTCTTATTAGGTGCTCTTTGATTTTCAGCACCAATACACTGCTCTTTTATTTGGGTTTTTTGGACTGATAGCTTATGAATATCTTTATGCCTGCTAGAATGACTGAGGATGTCTAATGTGTCAGATTCAAGTCTTCCCTGAAGAAGATGTACGTAGATAGTAAGCAAAAGAAAACATAATTTTAGAGCTGACTATTGGGCTCAGATCCCCCAAAGATGGACTAAGTTGCCAGCTCTCCCAACAGGTCTTTCCGCGACCGTGGGCAAGGCAGTCTTCCCATAAACAGTGATGAAAACATTTGCTTCGTGTCATCCTTTGTCTTGCCTAGATGTTTGCATCACAAGTGCTTTGGGCTGCTTACAGTCCTTCTCCTCTAGCCTTTTCTTACCTGTACGATGACATCCTCTGCCACATTGATACTAATAACAAACAATTAGAAAAAATCTGCTTCTACTTTAAACCACAAAATATTCCTTTTCCTGATATCAGCTGACCAGATGTAATATGACTTGGAAGCTGCTCAACCATTTCACCTTTATAATACACGCATTTAAATATGTTTCATTACTTGAAGAAATTTCTCCCAATTTTAATGGGCAATTTGTTGCATTTATTGTTCAATCCTCTCATGTAATCCCTGCTGGCATCACCAAAAGTCATTCCTAACTTACATGTGAACTGCATAAAATGTCTGGATGTAATCTTATTTTACTGCAGACAGGTGTCCTCATTATTAAAACTATTACTACCACTCTTGACACTATAATCACTAACAGTTTCTCAGCAGAGAGCCCAAGAGCTAAATAGACCATAAAGAACAAAACCTCCTCTCAGCCCAAAAGGTGATCCCTCTGTGCTAGTCTTCAGGGGTACGGAAGGAGCATCTCTCCTGTAAACAGGCAGAAAACTTTCATCACCAGCGTTGCCAATCCAGAAGCGATACTGAAATCCCCTGCTCAGAGGACTCGGAAATCAAGCAACAAATCCATAGTTCTCGAAAGGAGAATCAAAACTGGAGGCAGCCGGGGCTACCTGGGGCCCTATGCCCGTCTTCTCTGGCAGGGCTGCTGCGAGGAGCCAGTAGAGGGAGCCCATCCCTTAGCGAAGCTCTGGGTGAGGCGCAGCGAGCTGGCCGTGGGTGGCAATTCGCAAAGCAACAGCAAGGAAGTAAACAAGGCTGAGCTATCTCGGTCTGCCGCCCTGGCAAGAAAGCAGTGGGGAGGGAAACAGTGTTTGCCACTGCAATATTTGCATGTAACAGGAAGAAACATTTACAGTTTATGGGGAGAGAACTCCTTACGCAGCCTGTTGAACAGCGACCAAGAAAGTGTTGGTCTTTTGGATCTCCAGTCAATAGACTGAATCATCTGGGCCTGGGCTGCAAGACTTCTCTCCAAGTCCTGGCTCCTTGGCCACCCTGCCACCCAAGAGAAGGGATAAAACGAGGGAGAAAAAGATGCCCTTGTCAGATTGCAAAGGGAATATTACCAGGCACTGAGTAGAGCAGAGATGAAGAATGATTTTGAAAAAGATAATTGAACATGTTGTAATTTGCTCTCTTCTGTGTTTCAATTTTTATCTGCTTGTAGTTCATTTTGCCAGTCATGCAAGCAAGTGCAAAAGGGCGGGAGAATGCACATGGATGTGTGTGTGCAGGGTTAGCACGCAAGCAGTCAAATAAATTAATAATAATAATAATAAACACACAAGCCTGGGCTTCCCTGTGAGTGATCTTCAGGGGCTGCGCTGAGCTCAGGGAAAATGCATTATAAGACAGCAGTTCAAGCTCCTGGAGAGAGTGTGCTCTGCCATGAAGCTCTGCTGATGAAGCCCTTAGCTCTACCGGCATCGTCTGCGTGCAGACCCCTGGAGATGGTGACCACAGCCCAGTTCCTGGGAAACCCCAGGCCAAGCAACCCTGCTGCAATCAAAGGCCTAGGTCTCACAGCGGAGACTGTGAAATAGGAGGCTTTTTGAAGTCTCAACACTGCTCTTATGCTAATGAATATTTATGCTCCTGACACTTTAAAGGCAAAGAGAAGACGACGACCATGTTCACAGCCCTTTAACCAACAGGACTGTGTTATGCAAATCAATCACGGTGAAGTCAGCAATCACTCATTTACCTCTGCTGTCCACATTTGCTGCCAGCCTAATATTGAGTTATTCACAGCTGTCTTGCGTAGTGGGATTAAGATGGAGAATGGCATATCGGGGCCTCAAGTCACACAGGATCATGCCCTACTCTGAGTCATGTCCCTTTGACAAATTTGGCTCCCCAGTTCCCAGGAAACAGCCACTGCAGATCTCTGCTTTGAAAGGGCTAGACAGCTCTTTTCACTTCCAAGAGATTTCACACACGTAGATAGCCCCTGTTAAGTACCCATAGCCTTGACCTTCTCACGTCCACTGGCACACATATGCATGCTGCACAGATGGAGAGAAAAGAGTTCATGAGCTCCGTACTCTGCTTACTCTCTTTAGGGTAACACCATTATGGCCCAAGACAACTAATCAATTCACATTACAGTCTCCAGAAGATTATTGTACCTGGAGAGAAGCAGGAAGATCAGTAAAGTCACGTTCTTGTGAATACCCACTGGACTTACTGAGCCTGGCTGCACTTGGGATCAAACCAGGTTTCACTTAACCACAGGCCGGAGCACTTGTGATTTACATGAGTAATTAGAACTGATTAATAGAATGACTTGCTTAATTAAGTTTATCTCAAAAGGTGCCCCTTGAAGACTCATACATCTGAAAATCCAGAGGCAATTTCTCTTCAAAATCCTTTTTGGGTTGGAACACTTTCAGCTTGGGTCACTGGATGCATGCGTATGTGCATTTGTGTCTCTGCTGCCCAGATTAATCAAAGCTATGGAAAAGATGCACAAAGGTCTCCGGTCTCGTGACAGTCTGGGATTCCTCAGTGAACTCAAAAGGGACTCTTATAATCCTGTGTGAAGAAGTGCTGGCAACAGAGGTGATCTCTTTCCTGGCAAAAGCAAATGAGCATCTCCGTCTGGCGATTTATCTCTGCTGAGCTTTGCTTTATTTTCTATCTTTCACCTTTGCCTAATTTTGGTTGAGCCCAGCTCCAGTAGTCTGACATGCTGACAGGTCAACTCCCGGTATTTTGCCTACATAACAGATTGAGATAATACTTTGTCATAGTGAACCCTTGTACCCCAACGTGCTGATAAATCTACCACTTCCAAAACCAGCAGTTATGTGTGCTATGGTGGAGTTTGGGGGAAATCCTAGCATAGACAAGAATACCAGTTCTCCTAGAGTAGGTTACAGACTTGGAGACTTTTCCTGCT
>NW_010430884.1:42996-43639 GCF_000710305.1 Buceros rhinoceros silvestris
CTGCTGAGAGCTTTTCTTTTTCTATTGTTTTCCCCATAATGGAAGGAACATCAAGATTTTATTTCATTCTAAGTCAGAACAAAGCCAAACAACTTTGACATTTCCTGTGAAATAAAATTTTAACATATGTGCAAACATTTGGTTTAGAGCATTGGAAACATAGCATTTAGATGAAATCAAGGCACTTTTACAGGGTTTTTTATTATTTATTTATTCAGAAATGAGAAAACAACATTGTGAATGGACATTGCAAAAGGCACTTTCCAATGAAAACAAGTTCTGTCAGGAAAGTCATCGGCCTTTGCAAGCACCAGCCCTGCTGAAAGGGAAGATGAAGCCAGTTGCTGGGGCTTGTGAACTGTTTCATCGGATGGTGGGTGGAGGATCCAGTGCCTGTGTGCAGTTTCAGAAGCCAGAGAGCATTGTAATGTGGGGGAGTTTGTGTTCCTAGAGGGGCATGAGAGCTTTATGGTCACTCCCTGCTGTGATCTGGAGAGTACAGATGTTTCCACAACATGCATCATCAAGGGTAATGATGAGGTGAGGAACCTGCACAATTTTTACTCTTCTGTCAACACCCAAAGAATGTGTGTGTCTTCTGCACACACAGGAGGCGAGTTGGAAGTGCTGGCATCCGAGCAGG
>NW_010430884.1:43831-55014 GCF_000710305.1 Buceros rhinoceros silvestris
GGGTCCAGAACCCAGAATAATAAAACCTGCTGGGTCTACACGACTGAGAGAGGCACTGACCTGCCATCCTTCCCAGATGGCTGCAAGAGAGGTTGGGACCAAGCAGTCCACTACCTTGCCCCAAAAGGCTATTTACTGAGAGTTTGGGGCTTTTTTCTTACATAAGGGTCCTGGAGTAGGGATTTGCCAAGTCCACTGAACAGTCAGGCAGCAATTAAATATGGAGAGACATCTGGAGAGAGAGAAGGTTATTTGTAAATGAATTAAGATGAGGTGTCAAGAGAAAAAAAATGAAAAGGAAAAGAAGTCAACCAAATCAATGAAGGAAACAGGCATCTAGGAGAAGCACTTACTGATCCAGCTGTTAAAGAAACCTTCTGAACAGATTACCTAGCAGCCACAGACTCCTCTCTCCCTAAGATACTTGCTGCAGTTAATCAGGAAAAGAGGTGACATGAGACAAAGGAATAAAGCCCAGGTTTTCAGGCTGATGTTTTGTTCCCTTCAAAATCCTCAAGAGGATGAAACAGTTGGACCTCAAATGATACAGTCAGAGCAGAACAGAAAATACAAGATTTAAGGATTAATTATTTATCTGTGGAAAACTTACAAAAAAGGGCAGCAATCCTTCTCTGCCTTTGCACCTTTAATCATTCTAAGATTTTGGAGAAGTGGAGCAGTAGCATGTTTTCTTAGTACTTTTTATCTATTCAGCCTAATAGAGTTGCTTCTGGTTTGGTTTTTTTTTTTGGTTACCCTCTTTTCTTGCTTCTGGGAGGTCCAGACTCTCTTGAGTGTCATCTCCTTTTCTATTCCACATTTATTGCATTTGGGTACAGCAAGAAGATGCACTTGGTGTCAAGAAGGTGTCAGGAAGCAGTAGGTAGCAATTTGGATTTTTCATTGTTCTTTAAATGTCAAGCCTTGTACTTCCGAAGTAAGTTCTTTGCAAAATCTAATTTGTGCATCCTGAGTCACTGTTAGTTCTGTATATGATAAAGCATGGCCAAACCAAAGTTCCTGATTTCTAATATGTGCACAGCTTTGTCACCATGGCCATCTTTATAGAAAAGGGTAATAAGAGGAATTAATCAAGAAATGCCTTTATTTCAGTAAATGTAGAGCACTTAACAGTATTGTGATGATGCAAAAACAACTGTTTGAAGAAACCAATAATAATATCCTGCATTCAAGCACCCATCAGAATCTGAGATTAAAACCCCTCACGTTATTCCCTGCTTAGGAACATAGTAAGGCCAAAAGCAAGGGATTGTGACCATGTTTAATCAACAATCTCCATAAATGCCACCACAAAACACAACTGAACTCAAACCTGATCTCACTTCAAGTTCAAAGACATCTTGTTTATATGCCTTCCTGTGTCTGTTGCTGTCACAGGATTTGTTGATCCTGGTCAAGCTCATAGGGAATACCAGGACAGTTTCTAAAGGAGGCAGGCACAGAAGCAGCACATAGCAGTAACCTTCTAAGAAAGTCAGCTGCGGAAAACCTAAATGCACAGATTCAAGTGGTCAGAGTTCAGATTCAAAGCATGCCCATTTTAGTGCTCTTAACTGAAGCTGTGAAGAAGGAGAATCTGAGAATAAAAGTTTCAGGCCCTTTGTAACTTCTGGAAAGTTAGGAATACAGGTTTGATATGGCCAAGAATCAAAACACCTGTTTTCCACTTCTGTATCGCTTCCCATTTAAACACAGTGGTTCTCTTCTGTCACTCTTTTCTGTTTTAGCTCAGGAGATACTCCTTCTTCAGATCAGTGTTGGATGTTACAAGAAGGAAAAGGGTAAACAACATGAATTTTGCCTGACTGAAGGAAACAAGAAAGACAAAGAACAGCAGAAGCAAGATTGAAAAGGTTACCAAAGTTAATTGGCACACTGGTCTGCAAGGCTCTTACAGCCTCTTCTGTTCTGTTTATGAATTATTTCCCCCAACACAGGTCTTATTACATTTCTCAAAATCACCTTTTCTCCAGTGATCTGAAAGGGATATGGCATCCCTTCCATGTGCAGCGCACAAGCACAGATGAAGCATTAGACACAACTGCTATGAAAATATTCAGAATTACCGCAAATCTATCCACACCTCCCTTTTTGTCTTCCATCCACATACTCAAGCCCACCTGTTCCTGCAGTACCTTCAGTTTTATACACTACTCAGGCAGCTTTTGGAACCTCAACATCTGTACCTCCTTACTCACTCCTAAGCTCGCAATCTGTAGGTATTAATATACAATCCTTGTGCCTAGCTCGAAACTGCGTATGAAGACAATGAAATGTAAGGTGCCTTTGAACCACAGCTTTAAAGAGACGACAGCAAATCTCCAACTGCATCATACATTTGCATTCGTTCCCATTCATCACGTGTGTGTTCCCTTGCATATGCTAAGGCCTAGGCTCATGAGACAGCAATGCAAGAACTAACATCAAAACACAAAGATGCCAGGATGTGAAGCAATCTTATGAATACCCCAGTTTTGCATAATATATCTTGCAGCTATCCCAAAAAACATTTGTCACTGAACAGCACTGAGGAAACGTTTCATGGGGCTTTCTAATGTGGACTGATACATTCTCACAGCCTTTTTTAAAAACCAAGATTTTGATAACAAGCGTTTTGGGGTATGCTTATTCAATTCTCCATCCTCTGTTGGCACATGTACCCACACTGGAAATGACAGGGGATGCTGTCAGCCAGGCATGACACAAGCTGGCAGAGTTAGGCATGGGATGGAGGACTATAACAGAACCAGGAGATGGATCTTCAGATCCAGGCAGGGCTCATCCTGGCTTTTAAATGGTGATATGCTCAAGTCAAAACCAGGAGGCATTTGCAAGGATTCTGGATGCGCATGTGCAAAGGAATGGCAGTGGACAAACCTGGAAATGTAAGAAGTGATACAGGGCAAAGTCAGCAGTGCTGGATATGGAGAGCCCAGGGCTAGCAAAACAAGGAGTGCAGGCAAGGCACGAGGAGTTTTGTCAACACTACAAAACATTTGACTATAGAAAGCCTGTCTTTCCCTTATTGACGTAAACCCTGAGTGAACTATTTACTGCAACTAAAATAAACATAATAAACATAGGAAAACAGAAAACAAATACAATTAATTTTTCAGCAAACCCATCCTGTAGCATCATTTTAGAGCGAGTAAGTGCTTTGAACGCTACCCCTTAATGCTCTTTAAACAGCAGTTTAGGGAGAATATGATTAATATGCTTATGAATATAAATATGTCCTGCTGGTGTAAATCTCCACTAACACCGTCAAGGTCAATAGACTTACTTTATTTATACCAATGAAACACCAAGGATTGCAGCCCATGATCTCTGCCAGAAAGGATTGCACTTACGTTCTTTAGAAAAGTGAAAATGGAAAACAATAGCTAAGAAACAGCAAGGACTGGAAGAGAAAGAAGAACTGGAGTTGAGAAGAGAGGACTGGGAGCAGAAGATGTGTTCCAGGAAAGACAATCAGTGGAAGATGAAGAGAAGAAAAAAGTGAAAACTGCAAAGTGGGGGAACACAGAAGGGTCAGCAAGGTATAGAGGAGACATAAAGTACCAAATAAGTTGGTCAGTCATGCAGTAATGGGCTGAGACATTCTGCAAAGATGGGTTACCACTACAGCAGATCACACAGACTTAGACTGAGATGTCAGAGACAGAGAGAGGTCAGCCCTTGAGTGAAGATAAGGTCAGGTAAGTGACCATCACAGCAAATAAAGGATTCAGCTGAAAACTGAAGGTCAAACTGAGGACAAGAGGGAAAGAAGCTGAGTGACAGAGGGGAAGGATGAAACTGGCAAGGACAAGATGAAGCCTTGAAAGCACTGACATCCAATAATGGCAAGGCAGCATGATGCCTTTGTGGACATTCAGAAGAGAGAACACAAGCTTCACAGTAACAGAGCAGAATCCAGAGCAGTAAACTAAAACAAATAATCTCTCCCTCCTCTGGGGTTTCCTGTTGCATCATTTCCATTTTAAATGACAAAAATACTTCTAATAACCAGAGAAACACTTAAAAATTAAGAAACACTTGTTCCAGTTAATATGTCTGAACAGTGTGCGCATGCACGCACACACACATGAAAATTGCCCAAAAAAGTTTCCCCCGGGAGGTTGTTATTATGCAAAAATTACTCTAATTAGGTCATGAATATATTAGGCCGTTTTCAGTGCCAACAACAGCGGGGGGAAAAAGAGAGAGAGAATTGGAAATGTGACATGCATACACTCCCAGTGTGGTTAGGGCGACTGGATTCCAAAATGCCATTACGAGATAAAAAGGTCACTCTGTAGGGAGGTAATTGGTACAGCACTCGAGCAGCTGATTAAAGGGACCTTTGTTTTCAGGGTGGGAGGAGAAGTGGGGGTTAACATGGGATCTCCCCTGACAAAGTATATGATCTTGATCAAACATCTGCTTTTAGGACAATTGCAAAGAAAAAGGAAGAGGCTGACACCTGCAACATCTTATTGAAGCAGATGAATTTGTTTAGTAACACCTTGAGTTGCATGTTTTAAGACATTAAAGGCAGAGGGTATTTTCCCTCCTGTGGGTTACTCTCTGTTCAAATGTGTGAGCCTTCATTTTCCTAGTTCCCATAACAGCTACTGCTCAGAGACTGCCCACATTGCATTAACAAGAAATAAATACTTTTAATGAGTCAGTAATAGGTAGGGAAACAGTACAGGGGAAAACTGCTTCTTCACCCTCTCCTTACCAAATACCACAGATTGAAGCAGCACAACTCCTGTCTTAGCATGCAAGAGAGAACATCAGAAAGGCTCAGAAACACCAATGGCACACACTCCCCATAGATAAATGTAAGGAAGATGGTCATGGATGGCTCATAAAAAACTCTCAAAAGCTGTGTTAAATAAGATGCTATTTAAGCTCTCAAAATGATTGGTGGCACTTGTAAAGGCTCATGTTTGTGTTTGCAAATACAGGTAGACTGGCCTCACATTTGGCACCGGGATCACAGATGACACACCATGAGTAGGCAGGGAAAAAAGGAGGAGAAGCAGGCAGGAACACAGGTGGTGCTGCTCCTGGTAGAGAGGGCAGTAGTAGCAGGGAGCAGGGTGCACCGCTTTTGAAGCTAGCTTGGGAACCAGTTCAGTTCTACAGCCTCTTCTGCTTCCTCAGACTGAAGTACTCCTTGCACTGTCCAACTGAATTTTGAGCTGGTGTGAGCTCCAGTTTGGGTGCTGATGGCCACTGGCCTTCTTCCCTGCTTAGAATGATGAGCAGTTAGTTACACTAACTGTTGTTATGTTATGTATGTTATGTACGTTATGGTGAATGTGCAAGCATTCTCCAATACCACCACCGATGGAGCTGGACCACTACTGGAAGAAACAGAGAAATGCCTGGCGTAGAAGGTGACTGGGACAGCTTAGCACGGACCACCCTTCCCTGCCAGCAATGCCTGGGTAAAATTTAGAAATAATAATTCTGCTACAGTTGGTGAAGAAGAGATTTTAAATAACACGGTATGGGTTTGAGCTTTAAGGTGCTAGTTGCTATGCTTTAAATGTCACAGGTTTTGGTGACCCTGAAAGTGGTTTACAACTAAGGAAGATAACTGTTAGATTGACTTGCTTCCTTCGTCTCCCAGCAAAAGAAGCATACACTGAAAATAGTCGCAGAATTAGCAGTTTTGGTCTGTGATACCTGAAGAAAATTTTTTCAGCTACACTTTGAGTACTGCTAGGTAACGCCCCCATCCAGTGAGAAATATTGGTATTTCAACATTCATTCTGGTCCCCCAGAAAACTGAAAAGTTGAAAATAAACATGTATTGAACTGAGTCAAAATAAAATATTTGGCTCACTTCTATAAAACTAAATTTCATGATTTAGGTTGAACTGTCAATAAAATGAAGCCTTTCATTTTGATTTCCCAAAAGAAAGTTTCAATTCTGTAAAATATATTTTCCCAGAAAACCATTCCGACAGAACATTCCCAACCATCTGTAATTTTCAATGATACACAAAATACCCACTGCAACTCCCTGCAATATAGTACTGATCACTGGAGTCCACACAACCCTTAAAAATGCATTCCTTATTGCTAAAATACTAGTA
Source organism: Buceros rhinoceros silvestris (assembly GCF_000710305.1). Taxonomy (NCBI): domain Eukaryota; kingdom Metazoa; phylum Chordata; class Aves; order Bucerotiformes; family Bucerotidae; genus Buceros; species Buceros rhinoceros. The sequence goes on from NW_010430884.1 coordinate 49,948, forward strand.
AAAATGAAAAAAAAAACCAAACCCAAAACCCAAACCTCTCATTCTCTAGACTCTCCTGTTGCCTAGAACTAGCACACAGCACTTTAAACTATGACTTTAAGACACTACAAACTTCTGCAAACACAATGGCTCACCAAACACAAGAGATTTAAGATATGATGTCCAGTCACTGCTGAAGCTTTCATTTCTTTTTTTAAATTAAACTTCTTCCATTTTCCCTTGTAGAGTTCACAGAGTAAACGAATCCAGAGATTGGTGTGTCAGTGGAGGAAGGAGACCCTTCTAATTTCTCTCAAAATCAACGCAGACAAGCTGATTGCAAATTTAGGCCATTTTAAAGAAAAAAAAAAAAAGAAAGAATGTGGCATACATCACTACGGCACTGTTAAGACAATTTTTCTTATGCTTTAATTACCGTGCATAATCTTAGATGCTTTTATAACTTATAAACCTATCACTGCATCATTTTATCTTTCCAAACCCTTATTTATACATTGCCTTAGAAAATCCTTATGAGGGAAAGAACATTGCTGTCACCTGCACAGGTAGAAAACACAGAAAAACAAGGCAACTTGCATTATAGCCTCACTGAAGGCCTGCAGATAAAGCAGACTTGCAAAGAAAGCAATGGAGCCCTTATCTTTTTTGTTTTTCTCCCAAGAATAGAAAATAGGAGGAAATTAAAATAAGAGGTATATGCCTAAACCCTTTGCAATAAAGATGTTTCCCACAGCTGCTCCCTTCTCCATTTACATCACCACAGAGGCTTCAGTCAACCTCCTTCTCTTCCATCTGCAAGCCAGAAGCACTTTATAGGAAATGGGGGGTACGCAGGCAGGCACAACAGCCCTGAAGATAGATACAGGTGCTATGGGGATGCTGACAGCATTTGAGAGCTGAGGGCCAGGTGGAAGGGCAAAGTCTGTGACAGAAGCAGAAGAAGCGACACGGCCGCCTTTCCATGTGCTTAGACTTGGTTACAGTGACCTCTGAAGGAGCTGGTAGGGGGAAGCTTCTGTTAAAATATAAGGTTTATACATACAAATTTAGACTGCACTAATTTCAGTTTCAAACCTGCTTAGTAGCAAATGTTTAATGCAGGGGTTGTTAAAATATTTGGCAACCTATTTTTCTAACTGAGAAGCTGGCTGTTTCATCCATCACTAGCAACAACTTTCATTTGAACAAGAATCTGAATCTGCACCACCCTTTTGTACCCATGCCAATAGTTGTATGCAGACCACAGGAGTGACAGGTGGGAAAAATCCTCAGTGTCTCTCTGATGAGAAACAATGCTATCTGAAGGGACGGTTCTTTGTTTCCTGCATGAGGCCTGGTGTCTTGTGTCCCAAAGAGCACTCAGCACCTTGCAGTATGTGCTCTGTGTGGTGCCGAGCAACATCCTGGGCAGACACAAGCACCGATACAAGGACCTCTAAACCCAGTCAGCACAAAGGGCAGGCAAGCACAGAAAGTGCTCGTACATCCATACTGTGCACTTTGTGCCTTCAGTATCCCAATGCAATAGCTGTTCCAACTTCTATCAAAGAGCAATGATTTCTCCAAGTCTTTACAAAAAAGGACAAATTGTAATTCCCCTCCCTCCAAGAGAATCAAGACTGCGTGAAGAATCCCTACAGTGTTCAGCAACCCTGTATTGCGCTCTTAAACGATAGTTATTCCACAAGTAAGGATAAAAGGAAGCAAACTGGACAGGCCTCTGGACCACTAGAGTGTACTGGGACCACTACCTCATGCCTTGCACTACCTTGTCTGTCTAGCTGTCTGTCTTCTCTATCGTCTATTGTTTCATGACTTAGGCTAGATAGAGACTCTCTGAGACAGTGAATACTTTTTGTTGTTTCCTGTCCATTTAAGTTTCTGCGAGCACTAGTATTGACGGCTTTTGAAAGCACACATACAAGGAAGCATTTGTTCTCTATTAACAATGTTGTTATGAGACTGCCTGTGCTCTGCCATTCCCCGCCACCTGGGATTTCATATTGCTGACATGTAATTTACATAATTAAAGTATACAAAGAACATAGATGAGGGAGCTATATTGAATACCCCAGGAGTAGACATTTTGGACTGAAATAATGAAAATTGGCAGGCTTTCTACAAAGATCTAATAGGTATATTCCACACTAATTCCAAGCTAATAACTGACAGACCTGCCTTCTTTCAAGAAATGAAAGTCTGAATTGATGTGACTCCTATTTTGTTCCATCAATAAACTGCAGATTTTAAATGCGTTAGCCTGTTTCTACTGCTGATCTGAAGCCACAGAAGCTTTTGCAACTTGCCTGCATGGGTGTTACACTTGACATTTTGCCTCCATTTCTCTGATGCAGAGGTCACTGATAACTTTTGTGACATAGTCCACCAATAATCTGGGGGACAACAGCTACAACTCAGCATGCTTCTACAGGTCCTTTTAATGCACACCATTCTGAGCATTTCCAGCATTTTAAAACAAAATACAACCCCAGAAGAGTATTAATAAATGTCTATAGAAGGGGAAAGACAAAGTGGCACAGGCAGGGAAGAATCAGAGGGATAATCTGAGATAAGATCTGAAATGAGGCTGTAAGTCGACAAGTGGGAGAACTATAAAATGGGTTATCTAGGTAAGATCAGGAGTAAATTTACAGTAGGAGGAGAGCTAAAGAGCTGAACTTCCTGGTTCTACATCAGCTAGCCCTGCACAGGTGTTTCCTGAAAAGAGAAGGCTCTAGATTAAATGGTCAGCGGCATTTCATTGGCACTGATCTCAAAATTCTGTATTTTGTGCACTCATGGAGACCAAAAAAAAGCCACACATGCAGAAGAATAGATATAAAAAAGAAACAAAACACACAATGACTTTCTTCAACATTTTCCAACTCTTTGCTTGCATCTGATAACTCTTTAGTGTTCCTTTACATGCCTAAGGAAATCTTATTTCACCACAAAAGTAAAAATAAATGTAGATTATTACTGTGCTTCTGCAAGAGCTGGGCTCCAACATCATAATCAGCGTTACAGAAATCCTTGGGGTTTGAAAATGAAATGTAATTTCCAATCCATTAATCTAATTCTGAAAATAAACAAGAACAACTCACCAGACTCATGAGTTGTATCTCTACTGCTGTCTTAATCCAATTTATATATCCTGAAGTTGAGGGGAACTCCAAAATCTGGTTAAGTTATACCCTCAGGACACTCTACCTCCAAAGTCCTTCTTCTCCTAGGCTGATGCACAGGTAGCCCATTTCCTCCACTAAAAAGACTTAATAGCAGTTTCACTTCAAGCCTGAAGGTAACAGAGAAGTCCCTGCTAGCAGTGCCCTGAGATCACATCCAACTTGCACAAATAATGGGGGTTAGAATACTTTTGAGGGTCACAGCAAATATTCATGTTGCTACACTGGATGAACATGCCATATGTTCTCCTCTGTTTGGCAAGCGGTGAGCAATACATTTCACGACCGTAATCAATTCAGCATTTCAAAATCTAGCACACATGCTTTTTCCAGCAAAAATTGATGCGACATGTGCAAACACCTGTTTGGCTGTAGCATCCTCACGTAAGTTTTCAAAAGGAACCATACATTTTTCTGCAACTCTATGCCTCTTTTTCTCAAGGACAAATTTCTCCTGTGCTGCCAACCCGGTCTCTTTTAGTGCATTGACCTCTATTTCCGACTCTTCAGTAGTTTCCTCAGTATCACTGTTCATTTGAGGAACAGTGGAAAATATCTTTGACCTCTCTCAGAATTTCCAATCCCTAAATGACCTTCAAGTATCATTTTAATCATATTTCCCCGTAACATGTTTCAGATTATCATCTTGGTGCCCTTAAACAAAATCCTTTACAGTATTGAGAACTTCCCCTTAATCCTAAAAAGGATCGGGCACAAAAACTTCTGGCCAGGAGTTTCACTGATTTTCTAGAAGGTTTGTTCCTTAATTATATTATTAGGACAACTTTTCATATTTTCTTGAGATTAGGAAGGTTTGTGTTTGTTTGTTTTTTCTTTAATCAGATCAACATATCCCTGGTTGTTTCTGTGCTTTCCTATAAATCTTTCTTACAAATGCTCAAGAGTATAACTGCAGCCACCAGTCCTTTTCCTCTACTATTTAGTTTGCAAATCATACATTTCTTAGAATCACATAGAACTGTAGAATGATTTGGGTTGGAAGGGACCTTAAAGATCACCTAGTTCCAACCCCTCTATCACGGGCAAGGACAGCTTCCACCAGACCAGGTTGTTCAAAGTCCCATCTAACTTGGCCTTGAACACTTCCATGGATGGGGCATCCACAACCTCTCTAGGCATCCTGTTCCTGTGCTTCACCACCCTCACAGTGAAGAACTTCTTCCTTACATCTAATCTAAATCTACCCTCTTTCAGTTTAAAGCCATTACCCCTTGTCCTATCACTACATGCCCTTATAAAAAGTCCCTCTCCAGCTTTCTTGTAGGCCCCCTTTAGATACTGGAAAGCCTCTATAAGGTCTCCCCAAGCCTTCTCTTCTTCAGGTTGAACCCTAACTCTCTCATTCTTCATAGGAGAGGTGCTCCAGTCCTCTGATCATCTTCATGGCTCTCCTCTGGACTTGCTCCAACAGATACGCGTCCTTCTTCACTGGAAGCCCCAGAGCAGAGGGGGAGAATTGCCTTCCTCGACCTGTTGGCTTCGTTTGATGCAGCCCAGGATGCAATTTGCCTTCTGGGCTGCAAGCACATTGCCAGATCATCAACCAACACCTCCAAGTCCTTCCCCTCTGGGCTGCTCTCAATCCACTCATCACCCAGCCTATATTTGTACTTGGGAGTGCCCTGACCCATGTGAAGGACCTTGTACTTGGCCTTATTGAACTTCATGAGATTTGCACAGGCCGTCCTCTCACGCCTGTCATGGTCCTTCCTGAACGGCATCCCTTCCCTCCAAAGTGTTAACCACAACACACAGCTTGGTGTAGTCAGCAAACTTGCTGACAGTGCACTCAATGCCACTGTCCATGTCACCAACAAAGACGTTAAAGAGCGCCAATCCCAATACCAACCTCTGAGGAATG
>NW_010430884.1:55131-92471 GCF_000710305.1 Buceros rhinoceros silvestris
GCCGCTTGTCACTTGGACATTGAGCCATTGATCCAAATGCTTTAAGTGAGATTGTTCAGCCAATGCCCTATCCACCAAGTAGTGCATCCATCAAATCCATGCCCCTCCAATTTAGAGGCAAGGATGACATGTTGATTTGCGAGATTCAACCGGCCCTTTCAAATACCTTCCCTTTGACTGGAGGGATTCATGAAAAAACTACCTGCATTCCAGAGTCCCTTACTGCCACTCCCATAGCTCTGTAATCCTTCTTGATACTCCTCAGACTGCTCCTGACTGTATCACTGGTGCCCATGTAAAACAGCAGCAGCAAGTAGTAGTCAGTGGACTATACAGGGCTTGGTAGTCTCTCAGTGACATCCATGATATGAGCCCCGGTAAGCAGCACATCTCCCTAGAAAGTGCGTCAGGTCAGCAGATGGGTGTCTCTGTACCTCTCAGAAGAGAGTCACCTACTACTATCTCCCATTGCCTTTTCTTAGTTGTGCTGGCTGTTACACAAGGAGAGCAGATCAGGCTGCCTTGCTCAGCTCCAGCCCCTCTCCTGATGCGATAGGTCTTTCCTCTTCAATCTGCAGTGCAATGAAGTGGTTCTGCAAGGGCACCTCAAGAATCAGGGGAAGTGTCTTCCTTCTGCTGGTCCTTGCCATTTCAAACTTCCATTCTTCCGCATTACTGCCCCCTTCCCTTCCATGCGTGCTGGTGGGGGAGTTTTTGGCTGTTTGGCTGTGGCCTGTAGGTCCTCTGTAGAGAGTGCTTGCAACCAGCTATCTAACGCCTTTTTTCAGCTTCCCTGATGTTACACAGCCTTCTCACTGCCTCCTGCAGCTCAGCCACCTGCTGAAGGAGGTCCTCCACCTGGGCACACCTTTTGCAGGCAAGTCTGCTGCCTGTACCTAACCCAGGAGAAAGGTCTAGGCAGTTCTGAGGTATGAAATCAGAGGTCTGCACTTCAGCTTCTCCCTTCCGCAGCTCCATCTGGGTGGAGGCAGTGGCCATTTCAGGGGTAGATGGTGCAGACCCCTCAGCCAGAGCTGCAGCCTTTGCTCCCCATTTTGCCTTGAGAGTCAGGCAGAATGAGTGTCAACAGATGTCACAGATGCAGGTGTCACAGAACGGTGCCCGGCTGCTGGGTTGCAGAGACTTGAAGCCTCTCCACTTGGCCAGTAGAATGTCCCTTCTTCGAAGAGAAGCCCTCCCCTGCACATCCTCCATGCAAACAGCCATGCCATGACCTGGTTGATGTGCCACACCCTGAACGCAGCTCTCCTGGTTGCTGCCTCTCCCTAGGACTGCCTTTTGTGGGAGTGGGGGGTGCTGCCGTTAATCCTGGCCCTGCTCACACCTCATTAGCTGCTCTCTCTCCTCCTTGCTTCCCTGGGGTTTCCTCAGTTCTGGAAATCTCCTGTACCCCACGATCTCTTGCTCTGCTGTGGAATGTGCATGCACTGGAACACTCAGCAAGTGACATGTGCAGTTGGACAGAAAAAAAAATTACTCCTCTGCTCCTGGCAGGTGTCTGCCCAGTGCTTCCCAGAAATGGCAATGAATGGCTCACAGTCACTTTCAGGTAATACCAGCCTCTATAAATACATCCTGGAAATTTTTCATCACCATGAGCTAATCTAGGACATTTTATGCCACTTGTATATACTGAGATGCGGGTTTTGCTGCAGCTACAATACGTAACTTATTGGCCTCCAGTTTTGAACACATTATATAGATAAATGCTCTAGTACCTGCTCTGTTTCATGTTTTACATTACCTGCTATCCCTCTGTTAAGATCTTGGTTGTTAGTTGCCATTTATTTCTCAAACTCTTCATGAGAATGGGCATTCTATCTCTACTGGGCTTCATTGCATGAACAAGATCTAAGGTTGCTGACCTGGACATATTTACAAATCCATGTATTTACCAATTTGCACGTTTCCTTGGTTTGTCAGGGTAGGCGTATTACAGGTGGCCTGAATCTTCTTGAGATCTGTCCATACATGTTTCCAGTTACTGTCTATCCCAAGGAATTCACATACTCCCTCACTGTGGCAACCTTCTGTATTAGCTTCTCCAGCATCACCCCCAAATACAATTTTTCAGTGGATGCCAAACAGAACACAAATTACTGCTATTTCTTCGACCTGCCAAGGAGATGGTTGATCACATATACACACTTTATTTTCTCCAGAGTACAAGTCAGAATATTGCTGATGCTTTAATCACAGACAGATACTTGGAATTAGTCAATAACTCCCATAACGTAATGGAAATTTTTGCTCTTTGCATATTGTTTTAATTATGTGTGTCCTAGACACAGGTGTAGGGAGCCATCTGCCACCCTGTTGATTTTTCCAGTTCCTGTGTGACTTCCAGAGCCTACTCCCCTCACTCTTAATATCTGTTAAGGGAAAAGAAGCTTTTCTAAAAGGAGGGGTACAAGCTACACACCTTTGTCACCCCTAACCATGGGGGCCTACTTTAATTTGAAAAGGACATCCTCAAGCTTATCCTTAATTATTTTGTTTCCCTCCAATAGACCCATCATTTTGACACAGTCAACAGCCTGATAAAGTTTTACTAAAGAATGGTGAACTTTCCTCTATCCCTATAAAAAGGAATGGGATAGCCAACAAGGAATGGTATCCCTATACTTTAAGTGTTGAGTGCATCGATTCCTTCTGTCTCTTCTTGTGTGGCTCAACATAGTTTGGAGCTTATGTAGTGAAGGGAATGGTGAGAACAGTTTTGTAATAAAAAAAAATGCTCTGGAAACAAAAAGCGGTTCGTAGCTTGACAGAAAGATATGAAAAGTTTGTAACATCAAACATATCATTTATACATGGTATACAGCTAGGGTCTCCCAAATTATTCAGAACAGGTACAATGTTTAAAAGACTTTCTAAACAATTCTTAAACCATAAACTGATTGCAGTAGAAGGGCAAAATTTTGTTTTTTGAGGTGACGGGAACAGCGCCGAGTCATTAACTGAGAGTCTCTTTTCCTATATTGCAGGCTTTGTGCTTTGTTGAGCCAAATGTACCACTGGACCACTATCTGACAGGCCAAGCAACTTGCCTTTGGAAGCAGTATGTTTAACGGAAATCTTGAAAAGCAAAGAACCTGCATTCTGAAGCCATCGTTTAACCTGCTGTGGTATTTTTTTTTGTTAATACTCAGCTGACATACTAGTAAGGTGATAAGGGAACAGGACAAGGAGAGGTTTCTCTTTCCTGAAGTGTCATTCTAGTGGCAAACCCCATTATAGGCTGATTACAAACCCACCTCTCGTCGTCATATAAGCAAGTAAAAAACCCTTATTCTTTTGCATGTCAAGGTTTAAGTCGCATTGACAACTAGAATTTGTTCTCAATTTTTTCAATACTTAAATCTCTTTTTGAGTTAAAAAATATGAACAGCTCTTCTTCGAAATTTTTGTGAAGTGTCTGATGTTTCTTTGTGTCCCTCTGTCAACCCAGTGAAATCACATTATATCGCAAAATCCAAAACTTAAGTAGATTTTACTGACTATCCTCCAGGCAGCTTCACTGTTCATTTTTAATCCATGTAGAGTGCTTAAATACCACAGAGGTAAGTGCAGGCATATAGATAGATTTTGACATTGGTTCATGAAACAGGCAATCTTCAAGGGCAGCAATTGAAGAATCTCTAAGAAATTGCCATCGTTCAGGAAACAAGACATGATTGTCCATCACTGTAGCTGATGGAGAAAATAAAAACTTGTGTAATAAATGCATTCTGTGACAGCACCTGTCATTGGTGAATTCTTTTGCCCGCCACATCAAAGATAGTGGATGATATACAGAAGATGGTGGAGTTTTTGGTTTTTTTTTTTTGATGGATAGTTATCCACAATTTCCAGGCTGCTAATGGAGTACAGATACTGGTTTTCAGTTCTCTCTAGCCTGGCCAACACTTTAATTTAGTATTGATATTTAATTTGTTCCTTTAATTTAGCAATCTGGTGACCCTTCAATCCCAATTACTGAGAATTTAACAAATTATGTCTTCACTTATTAATGGAAGAGGAAAAAGTGAAATAAACTGGGAAGTACTATAATCAAAAACTTTTTTTTTAGAGCTAGTTAAAGTTGCTAAGAGATGTAAGTACCTCCTGTTCCCTTTGCTTACAAGCACCGAGAAGCCTCAAAGTAAACAATTTAAGGAGCCATAAATTTTATACAACCCACAGTATAAGCACTGCATTATGCCAAGGAGAAAGAAATATGTATTTCATCACTGCATAGAGGATTTGGCCACTGCTCACAACAAATGCTCTAATGCAATGTCAAAACATCAGTATGTAATGTCAAAAATAAAACCTACGACACCCAAACCAATTCTTAGACATTCTGGAAAAATAAAGAAGGAAAGAAAGAAGATACGGAAACACAGATAGGCATGTTCAGATTTCATGCAGCTTGAGTCAACACCTGGAATGTGCACTTTCATCTCTAGAAAGCATGTTTCTCACCCTTTCACCTTTCAAAAGAAAAAAATTAAAGTGCCAGTCAATCACATTCTTCTGATCATCTTTACTATATTTATGGAAATAGCTTTGCTATTTCCAAAAATAATAAGCCTCTCTCATCTAAAAGTAATGCTAACTACCAAAGTTAACTACGATGATTTAAATGCCCGCTTTACCAACTATTTCACTGTTGGGTTACTTTAGTGGTGTCAGCTTCTTTAGTAGTCCCAGATCATCAGTTAAGAAATTGCACAGCAAAATAAACAACATAAGGAAACTTGCTGCCCATAATACATTAATTTTATATCTAATTCATAAAACTTCTCATTTAAATGAAGTCGAAGCATAGTTTCCTCTCTGTCAAAACAGATTTTCACAACACAAATGGACCAGGACTGAGTCCTAGACAACCTGCAATTGCTGTACAGAGACACCATTATTTCTGCTTCAGAAGCTTCATTTTTCCAGAATAGCAGACCTTTGGTTTGATCCCATTTTATATGTTGGCAACTTCAGCTAAAAAGGGTTTTGATTTTGTTTTTCTTTATATCAAAGTGAACAACTTCAACAGACAGAATAACAGAAGTATTCGCTGGAAGGGAACTCTGAGGTCATTTAGTTAGCTGTGGATTTGTCCAGCCAAATCTTAAAAATCTCCAGGGATGGAGATACTGCAACAATCTGCACATCCTTTCCTATACAATGCTTCTCTCCCAGTGATTAAGTTTTCCTTAATGTCTCATCCAAGCCCCTCAACTTCTGTGCACTGTGCCTTCTTTTGTCATCACTGGGAAGGGTCTGGCTCTGTTGTCTTTGCCACTCAACAAGTAGTTGCCAGCTACTATTTGCACACTCCACTGTCTCTTCACCAGACTAAATGAACAAAATTTCCTCAGTTTTTCCTCATTATCCATGCTTTCTTGTTCCTGACCATCTTAGTTGCCCGCCACTGGATCCTCCCCAGTTTCTCAACACCCTTGTAGAACTAGGAAGCCTAACATGGATACAATATCCTCATGCATTCTCAGCGCAGCTGCACAGAGGAAAATAAGTGCATCCGTGGGTCTGTTAACCACGCTTCACACACTGGCCTACATTAAGATGACTGCTTTATTCTGCTGCCTTATGTTCAGCTTGGTGTTTATTACCTTAAACCCCGGGACCTTCCCAGGTGGGCTGCTATTTCAAACAGTTCCTGGCCTGTACTGACAATGGATTGTTCTGCCCCAGGTGCAGAATGTTTCCTTACTAAATCTCATGACATTCCTGTTAGCCCAGTTCTCAAGCTTCTCAGGTCTCTCAGTGAAAGCTCTGCCATCTCAGAACCACACATACATGTGTCCAGTGCCAATCAAGGAAATGTTCTGCAGACCAAACCAGAAGATCCCTTCTTGCTAATCATTAAACCAAGTGGCAGGGAGATCAGTACAAGATGGAAGGTAAACGTGACCACTAGAGAAGGAGCGACAATCATGAAAGAAAAAATGGCAAAGCTAGACAAACACAGCTCTAGATGGATTCCTCTTGTTATGAAAGGCAAAGCAATCATAAGAAAACCACTAGGAACAATGCAAGAGCCTTTCCACCTCACTTTAATCACAGTATTTCCATGCTATGAAGGGTTGTTTGTAGAGAAGATGGAACTAGTTGATGTCACCTCAATCTCCTGGGGTGAACATGGTGTCACATGACACTTCAACACCTTTGCTCTTTTTATCAGTTCCTCTCGTGGAAAGGGCTGTTGCTTAGAAGATGAGATATATTTACAAATTAATTAACTTTCACCAGTGACTGAAGAATTAGATTTCCACTAACAGGAATTCTGTCCGAGTGATGGATACACAGGACACTGGAGGAATAAAATACTAGCCCTTCTTGCCTCCCAAATCTGAGTGCTCAGCAATCACACAACCTTTCCATTCATCAGTCTTTTTTTCTATGCTGTCAACCCTTCTTTTCTCAAAGCCAATAGAATTTGCTTTGGTAGATGAAGGTATGTGTGTACTGCAGAGAGTATTTGATCTCTAAAAGCAGCTCATCAGCTCATTAAATAGACAAAGGCCCATTACACAGCAGAACTGTGACAGGCAAAGCAGCTTTGGTGGTGAGGACAGAAGCTGGGATTAGCTGAGACTAAGACTGCAGCCTCTGATGCATAAGCGAGTTTCTGATTTCAGGACAAGTCTGTTCTGAAGAGTTCATGACACAAGTTGTATACTACGTGGGTTGGAAGTTTCATCTTGTTCTTTCTCATGTAAAACACAAATTGTTTGTCCAAAGGATTGTATTTGCACATCTAGGAGGATGTTAAAGAACATAGGCTTGCACACAACACGGTGGAAAGAAGGGGAGACTGTTCTGATGGTGCTGATGAATCTGAGCATGTTCCTGGTGTGATGAAGTACTCACAGAGCAAGGGCTACCATTTATTTCCAGAAACAAACATTTCTGCAGAGTTCAGACAATCTCAGCAGAAAGGTAGAGGGGACCTCATGGCCCCAGTTCTTAGTCAAGCAATAAACCTTCGGGTGGCAAGCAATGCTAAACCGACCTTCATCATACTGTTTATTTTTCATGCTTCCTCTCTGGAGTGGGAAGCCTTAACAAGCCACTTGCAAGTCCTGCCGTATTAATTTTACTCTGCAACTTGTTAAAGCAGAAAAGCAGAGACCCAGATAATTTACGCTATCAGGAATTCATTCAGAGCAGATCTTATAGATTAGTGACACTCCAAGGATATAACAGATTACAAATAAAACAAGCACTGCTTGCCTTGAATAACCAAATTGAACAACAACCAAAAAAATTCATATGTCAAGGTGAATGCTCATTATTTTGTGGAACTAAATCCATCTTCAAAATCATCAAGTGTTGGTCCAACAGTACATCTGATGTTTGTGAGGTTTTGCTTATATCAGCTACAGAACTAATAAATTTCGAGACATTTTTGCAAGAGTTATGGTTGCATGCCACAATGTCCTGACCAGACTAAAATGTTGATAATTGGGTTTTTCCTTCTGTGAATTCTTTCCATGCTTTGAAATGGGAACAGTGATTTTTCTTTATTTCCTGTTCTATATTGTTAGCAGAAGTCAAAATGTGCTATGAGACAGCTGCTGTGTTCTGTTGGTCTGCTTCAGACCTCGGTAATCAGACTTCTTTTATCTAGTGTCTGTGCCTTCTTATTTATTTAGTGGAAGATTTTTATGCATTATTCTTTTTACATTTAGAAGGGTCATTTAAACAGCAGTTGGGCAGGCAGCATCTGACATGGGGCAGCCAGAAAAAGTTGACCAAATGCCAATATTCAGCACTCTGTAATGAGTGAAGCAGCACAGTGCAGTAGAAAAGGAGGCTGACCTCGAAGATCCATAGCTGATTTTAGTTAGGGGATGCTGTTCCCAGGGCACGAGGATTAGAAAGACAAACTTCAGTAAATGTAGTCGCAGTTAGTCTCCCATTGTCCATTCTTCCTCTCTGCTGGCGACAACCAGCTGTGTGGCAAGGGGTGAGTGCCATGATGCCATGAGCTCTTCAGCAGAGTCATTGGCAATTTAAATAGCTGCAGAACTTTCTACTGCAGTCCATCAGAAGTGCTTATATGGCCAGACGCCTTTATCAAAGATGGACAATACAGTGCTTACATAAATGACTTAAACCTATAGCTAGAGCTTATTCTCGAGCATCTCACAAGCACACACACAAACACAGTCTTTTTCTTCCTGTCACTTGAAAACAGGATGCATTAGCACTGAAGTCCAGCACAGGAAGAAAAGGCACGGAAAGCACAAAGACGTTTTCTACAGGTCATGCTGCTAGGACAGTAAAAACCTTGATGCTTTAAGCCCTGAGACAGGCAAGTCTTCAGCAGCTTCCAAACATTTTTACTACAATTTTAGGAACCATATTTACCTAACATAAACTGGAAACTTTTAGTCCCTGTCCTTCATCAGCCATACTGATGGTACATCTGAACTAAATTCATCATTTGTAGGTACATTCTCCCACATATCTCCGGAGTACCAGAGGTCATGCAGAAACAAGACTTGACCTGAAGAGTGGTAAAAATGTACTGAGACACCTGAAATCCAGTGCTAAACCAGTGGTGAAAGTACAGGAAAAAAGAAGAGGAGATGTACTGGTAAAGCTGCCAATGCATCAGTGGACATGTTGAGAAGCAAAAGAAACACAATTATACTTTCTGGAGTAATGTCAAGCAATAACAATTTCCATGGTGATGGGCTAAGCCATCACTTGCAGACGCTTTTGAGGCAGGAAGAGAGGTAGAGGTGGTAGTGTGATAGGCTGTCAATGGTAGCTCATTATGTATTTTTGACCATCAGATCCTTGCAGGGAGGGAAAAGCAGCCACCCAGTCAGGGCAGGTATATAATTTGATTGATGCTTCGCATAAGTGGCTTTCAAAAACTTGACTGAGCATGAAATCTCATCATTAAAGTTTATGTCCTGAGTGAGTGGCAAAAAGAGAAAAAGAAGGCAAGAGACCAAACCAAAGGGAACCAAAGCTGACAGAATGATGGCAAATTTACAGCCAGGCATCTGCTTAAGCATGATTCCCAAAGCTAATCAGCCAACACCAAAACAGTCTTCTGGTTCTGCAGGAAATTAAACAAGAGGCTCTCTCTCTCTCCCTGTGCAGAAACGTAAAAGAAACCAAAAGCAATAAAATCAAAACTCATGGGATCCCTGGACTGCCAGTATCTGCTTTGTCTATTTCACCAAAGAGTCTTAAAGCACTGTGGAATAATCAAGTGCAAATAACCTAGGGTAACTATATCTATTAATTCTGTGTTCAACCCTCTGTTTTTCTCTGGTTATACAGAAAACATATACTGCTTAAATAGTTTCTAAGTCCTCAATTTCTGTCTCTCTACCTGCTTAATATGAGGTAGGCTGGGGAGGGGAACATGGACATGACAACTCTGCATCCAAAAGACCCTTCCTGCCAGAGACAGGAGTTGTTAAAACTTCAGGAATAAAAACGCCTATCAAGATCACAAAATACTCTTACATAGCTAAGTCTCAAAGGACTGGGGAAGAGTGGAATATTTCAGCAATACTCATTCTGATTTGAAAACAAATCGGTCTGCCTCACTTTGCTCCCCGTTTTGTGCTCTTTTTGTGCAATTATTCTAGTTAATGAGTTTACTGGCAGAAATGTTCACAGAAACAGCAAATTTTAGTAGCCATTGGAGACTATATGTGCATTCGCTGCATAAATGTGCTTCAAAGGCCTAGGCTCATCTCATCAGGGACTAGCACTGCCCTAGGTAACCAATGTGTGCTATCAGAACTAATCAGTCAGATCTGATTTCAAATATTCACAATAAACAGATCATGTGCAAGCTGTAAGTCAGAAATTATTCATAGAAATTATTTAACAAATGATTTTGAATGCTGAATAATTCAAGAAGATTACACATTGTTCACAGACAGTTCCCAGGGAGAATGAAAGGTGAAATATGTTCCATAAGTTCATGATGGATGCTTGACCTAAGGCTGCCCAAAACACCCTAGTAAATAAGTTTAGCCTCAGCCTTTCACTGTTATATCTAAAATACGAACATTTGAATGACTAATTTACAGAAGGAAGTACTGGGTTTGGGGTGCCCCACTTGCAACTAGCCAAGCAAACATCCTCCTCCAGCACTATTTCAAGGAGCAAGAGGAATGTGGATCTGTGAAGGACACTAGCTAGACACTGTGCAAGCGATCTGTCACACTGAACAACTCTTCAGTAACCCAGAGTCATTTCTGCTGGTGCTTGTCTTTAATGACAGAGGCTGGAAAGGTCGTTCTACACACTCACTTCCCAATCTTCGGCCCATGTGTTACTGATCCTTCCAAGAGAGCAAAAAAAGATCTGGTTGCCCCACTCACCATTAATAAGCGCTCACTTCTGAGAAGGAACTTGGCTGCTAGTCTTCCTGAACAGCACAGCAATGTTCAGTTTGGTTTTTTATTTAAAAAGAAATGAAAACCAATCTGTCCAGCATTGGGGCATTCCAACAGTGTCCATCTGTCCAACAGTGAGGCATTCAAGAAAGCTGACTACATTATTAAGATGTGATTTTAAACCCTCTACTGGCTGTCAAGAATGTTATACCAAATAAGTTACACGTGACAAAATCTCTCATTTTATATTCATTGTCACATTATTTCTTTGAAAACATATCATGCCTAACATCCCACCACAACTGTATCCAAGCCTCTTGAGCATCACCTGTCCAGTAGTGGGCTCTGCACCTGAAGACCTGGATGAACAAGAGTCGTGAGCATGCACTGAGAAAAGTACGAAGTTTAAGGAATGGGACATAAGGATACAGAAATATAAAGAACAAGAATGACTTGTTCAGTCTAGAAAAACCTGAGGTATGACATGATAACAGTGTCTCATTATGTAAAACGCAGCAAAGACGATAGTGATCAATTGTTCTCCATGTCTGCTGAGGATAGAACAGGACGTAATTAATTTAATTTGCAACTGAACAGAATTAGATTAGATGTTCAAAAGAAATTTCTATCTGTAAGAGTAAGAACTAGAAGTTCACTACCACAGACACGTTATACAATCTCTCTACCAGAAGGTTGTTCTTTTAAGAACAGGTTTGACAAACTTCTGTCAGAACAACCTAAGCAACCTGATTCTCCCCTGAGCAGCAGGATGGACTAGAAAACTTCTCGAGAGCCCAACACTCTCGTTGATCTCTTTAAGCTCTGCTCTCGTGAAAGTCTCAGCCTGTCTGTTTTCTGTACCCAAAACTACACCTCTCCTGAAGCATGGCGAGTGCTCCACAGTCGGTAGAGAAGTTAGCGTTGTTACATCCCAGTGTTCCACAGTGGGTAGAGAGGTTAGTCTTGTTACATCCCAAACCAGAATGTTCTAGTCCCCCTCTCCAAACCCAAATCATGCCATTTCTGTCTACTTTGTCTCTGTAAGGAGTGCAGTTTTCAGACGCAACGCTAAGAGTCACCTTGCCACTTAAAAAAAAACCACCCCAACCAACCAACCAAAATGTCCATCATAGCATTTGAAGATGAATTAGTTTTATTTTATCTGAAGTATGCTTTAAATATAAATTTTGCATGAATGGAAATAAAAGGATATTTTATAGAAGCACCTTAGACCCCAGGAAAAACAGAGATTAAACCAAAGAGAATGAAAGATTGCAACTCACATGTACCTCTGCAAGTTTTTTTTAAGATTTAATTGCTGACACATATAAGAGACTCCAGACATACTTCAGTTCTATCACGCCTGCATGCAGGTGGCGGCTGCTCTGAAGAGCAATTCACCAACACGCCAGCTCTGGTGAAGACTTTTCTCCAGACTTTTAAAAACTCTCTTTATCTCTCTTTGAACACAGAGCATCTCAGGTTGCTAAGGAAACATTATATGCTGCTTTTCTAACAATTGGAACACTGGTTTAAAATCTTTTCTGGGTAAGTCAATGCTTTCAAGTCTAGAAGACCAAAGAGAGCTGCAAGCTCTCAGGTTTTGCTCCTCCATGCTCTGCTATTTTTGAACCCACTTACATATCCATGAAGAAAAGCACCATGTGTACCTTTCCTGCTTTGAAAATCTCCTCTGTTCCTCCAAGACACAGTCAAATGTTTTGTACGTTCTAGACAACACAACCTACAAGGACTTATTAATGTTTGCAAATTTTCTTCATTTTGATCATATCTCAACAACTTCTTAATTGTTATTTATGCACACATATATGATTGGTGTTTCAGATTTTGGGGGAGACAGCTCTAAGAACACAGGGCTAACTAGCTAAATTATAAAGGACAATCAACAGAAACATTACATTAAAATGTTTATATAGAACAACAGAGGAAGCATTTCCAGGCCTTGAACTCTGTAATCCTGGCACAAAAATATCTTAATTCTCTTAACTATCTGCCCCTCTAGTTCATACGCAAAATGCTTTAAGAACAAGCAGACAAGCGTCATGACTGTGCCTCTGACAGGACGTTGTCTGAAAATTTCCAGCCTTCAATTAACTAAGTGTGCCTTGATTTCCAAAGAGTGTTAAGAGTGCTACCCCACAGCCTGTGAAGGTGCAGATGAGTGCTATACTTCTGATCAACTCAGTTTTGCCTTGGGTCAGAGGTATTCTGCCTCCGTGTGAAACAGTTGCACTTGATGAATTCCCACAGATGAGAGTTCCTGCACAAATCAGATGCCATTTCTGTAAAACTGGAAGTGGACACTCAGAGAAAAAAAGCACTTGTTTTTCTCTGCCTCCCTTGTTGTACTGTCTGTCACCCCACTACAAGTTCCAGGTGGTGAATCAAGCAGAAATTCCATAGGACATAAGGGGAAAGAAGTAAGGATGGAGAGATAGATCACCTCCACAAACCAATTACTGTATTCCTCAGGCTTCTGACTTTTAGTTTTTAATATTCACACCTAGTTCAAGTCAGTTACGTTTTATTTATCCTAGAAGCAAGAAGCTCTTTAGACCAGCTCTAGCTTCCCAGTCAGTCAGATACAACACAGCTGCCTGCACTTTGAAAACCAAGTGTCCTACTCTTCACAGGGCTAAGGATTTCACCCGTGCCATTTTTACTTACATTTGTTGAAACCAATACTGCACAAACTATATAAAACGGTTGTAAAAAACAAGTCTGGCTACCATGACCTCGGCTGTTCAGTCTCCCACCTGCATCGATGTCAAGTTAAATTGAACTAGTAGCAATTTTCCTGTAAAAGTTGACAGTGCTGTAGACAATGCTTCTGAGTGTTTCCAGGACTAATGGGTAAAACCTTACTCTCCCTGTAGTAATTATGGATTCTATAGTACTTTGAGAAAAATTGCTGCGGACAATGCATAAACACTTCAATGCTGCAATCACATGATGATTGGTGCAATGACTTTTGGGTGAAGAGGTTCTATGCCACAATAGTTATGGAATAGTTGAGAAAATTTGCATGCTTTTCTGCCAATCTTGTACCCTATTGTGAAGTTACAGGAAGCTGGAAAGAACTAACATTCCTAAAATAACTTTCATAATGAATTAATTGTGTTGCAGAACCAAAAGCCAGAAGCAGTGCTTCCCTGTGGCTGCCTGTCTACAGACAAGCTGATGTGTGAGGGAGAGAAGGGAGAAAGGAGATAATGATCTACATGTAAGATCTTGGGAAAGTTTCAATGTTATTAATACCTGACAAGTAACGCACTTCTGCTCATCTGTCACGCTCAGGTATTTTGCAGCCAACTCAGAATTCACTTGAGCGTTCCTACCAGCAACATGCTAAAATCTTCAAATGGCCTTAGGCTGAGGGTTTGGGGAAGGAACAATACTCTGTAGGTGATGAAGATGTGGGACATGCAAGTGTCATAGAGGGAACCTCAGTGGTCTGCTGTGGCTGGAGTGTCCCTGCGCTGAGCATGCCCCTGGTGTCTACCCACTGTAAGACTCATCTACCCGCCCTGAATCACGTAGAGAGAGAATTGCTTTGCTGTCAGACCTGGGATGTGCACCTAGCACAGCTGGAAAACACCTCTGAGCTGTTCGACAGTCGCAAAAGGCCCTGCCTCAGCCTCTGCTAAATGAATGCATCGTTCTTAAAGGTTTGGAAGTGAAGAAGCTGTGTGAGCTACAGTAAATTCAGTTACTCTGCTGAAAACTCTCTTCAGGTTTACCTTAGTGGATAAAAATCCAAGATGTTAGATGGGATGAGAGGGGTTGAAGAAATAAACTGTGAAAAATAAAAAGACATAACCTACTAGAAATTATGGCTATAATTTTGGGGTTTTGTACAGGACTCGGGTCATTGTATTTTTCATTTTGAAATATCTAGATACAGATAGCAGCTTATAGGCATTTGAACTCTCTAGCTATCTGAAGTTTGCTTCTACTCCCATTAGTTCACTCAGCCAGTGGCTCCTCTTTGGGCCTAAAAAGGGCCACAGAATTTCCAATCCTCAGTACTGCTTAGACTCCTCTCTGAAAATTTTACTTCTAGCACTGTTCATCTACTTCAAGCCCTTCTGAATCTTGCAAAATTCCCCACAGCTTTCTCATTCTATGAATTTGCTTTTTCAAAAACTTGAAGAAATAGCATAACAAAAATACCTGAAGTGAACTATTACTATGTAAATCCTCTTTGTCTCAAACATGGAATTTTTTTCAAGCTGAATAGAGAACACAGGGGGACAGGTGTAAGTGGAGCAGGATTGTTACGACATGTAAAGCAAACAAGCAGGTCTTTGACACCAATGAATATATGAAGATTTTTTTCTCCTTCTCCTTAAAACCTCTGGGATTGCAGAAATCAAACACAGATGCTTACTGTTGATGTAGCCAAATGATCACTTTGGAAAGAAAGCAAGGATGGAAAAGGATGGTAAATCTGATTGGAGGTTGAAATCTTGGAGTCAGTTGTCATTCCCCCACATCACGGGAAGAGGAAACAATTCCAGACAGGCCTTGATGTTCAGGAGAATTTACAGTGCCTAGTAGCTCCTACAGAGCTGAAGGGGAGGCCAGATTGCAGTCCTTCCTCTCCCACCTCTGTTTGTTCTCACTGAAGGATTTATTGAACTTCTTTTGTCCTAATTTATTTTTATCTATTTTGACACATAGTAGCAAAGGAAAGAAAAAGAAGAAATTGCTAGTAAGCCAGAATAAATAATAACCTCTCCTTCCAGTTATTTCTCTTCGATTATTATGCAACAACATTCATACCAACTGAGAAATGAAAAGGAACCAAGAATTTTCTCTAGAGCTGTGATCGCTTCTTCCATAGCTGACTGTGGTCCCTAAACTATGTATTGTTGCTTATTTTGCATATCCATCAGTGATCATACCGAATGCCTCACTTTGCTGCTTACATTCCATTCCTGTCGCTCACAGAACACACCTGGCCTTTTGCATGTTAAACAGATACCTGAGGTTCATGCTGATTTCTGGATCAAGCCCTTGTTTGCTGTGTGGTGGAGTGACCCATCACCCTTGCATTTTGAGCTAAGATAGTGCTTGGGCTCACAGAGGTTAAATGTTGTCTTAGTTCTCCTTTAACTTCTCATTTGCTTGCTCTAGGAACACCTGCATAGGAAGGAACATGAAAATGTAGTATTGCTGCAAACTACCATCAAAAAGGACCAATTTTCCTCCCATCTCATCCTGCTTCATAGAAGTGTAATTGCCCTTATTTGAGTGAAGCTATTCCAGATTCTTTAGGTGAGTACCTGTGTGTGTGCATGTGTGAGAGACAGAATATACATGTAGACATTTCCAGTTGTAGCGCTTTATGTACAAAATGTCCCACGTACCTTATGCTTGGTGTCTTCTACAGGGAAGCAAACCTTTCGCCCCCAGCTTCCTCTGGCTCTGCATTCCTCACCCTTTCATGAAGCACAATTCCCTTAACTGTCAGGTTCTTATACCTCAGGCACAATCCTCTCTGGATGAAAGCAGATAAGCCCTAGGGCTGCTGAATAGCTAGAAGGTTAGTAATTACATTGGCCTCTGCCTTAGCATCTCCTCTCTTATAGCTGAGAGGGAGGTGTGAACTTCAACAAATCACAGAGTTGCTTGATCACCACAGAAATGAGGAATGAGCACCTCTTGTGATGAAGACAAATGACTGGTGAGAGGGTTCTGTCCTCCCTCCTCTGTATTATTCTGCATTAAATATCTAAAACTTCGGAATTCAAAACAAGTCAGGAATGTTAAACAGATGTAACAGCAACAGCTCAGAGCAGTCGCACCAAGAACAGTTCGTGTGCCCTCACAAAAGGTGTTCACAACTACTTTCAAAATCTCATAGTGGCATAAAGAGGTATGGTACACTTTTGGTTCCCAGGACTGCCCCAGGCAGGGAGAGCAGAGGGCGCTGCAGGACAGTGATGTTTTTGATATATTTGAGCTGATTCCATGAAAACGGAATTTCATATTCTCAGTATGGTGTAGCATAAGGTGCGAGCAGGTGTTCACAACCCACGTCGGTAAGACATCTCATGTGGGGGCAGGCAGCACTGTTATGTTATTTCACTGGAAAATTTTTAAGTAAAAAAATAGTATTGGGAAATTGGAAAGGCACAATGGCTTGTGTGGATTTTGTGCCCTGCTACTCCACACATTTCCTCCCCTTCTCCCACCCAATAATGGGAATTTTCCACTTCTTCCTCACTAGAATCAATAGAAATGTTCAGAGTGCAGACAGATAGCCATCATTACTGACAACCAAAGCTGTGTACTTCTACAGATAATGTTTAGTGCTGTAGCACTCATGTTTCAAGAAGCTGATCTCGACTGTGCTAGATATTTTAATGTGACTATAGTAAGAAAGACACTAAGGCCTGCCTCAAAAAGGTTTGAGATGACAAGACAGTGAAAAGATGGAAGAATATTTTTTTTTTAACTTTACAAGGTTTTAATTTCTTCATTCAAGAGGCAACTTGATGGTTCTCCAAGGTCTGAGATAAAGGACATGCCTGCAACTTACACTGAACCCTTAAGTCCTGGCTTCTATTGCCTTAATTATGTAATTACCACCCTTCTGTAACAGAGCTATCTCTTAACGCATTGTTCAACACACAAAATCTAAATGAATGGAAGTACCACATGCTACCACACTAGAAGGTGCACGTGCTTCAGCAGCAGCTTGTTACCAGGAATATCTTCAGTAGTGCAGACCCCTACATTTGATAATTCAACTCAACAGAAAGCAAATTAAATTTCCAACAAGAATACTATTCTTCCATGTTCTTTGTCTTGTCCTTTGTTTTGCTTGCACAAATCCTGAATCCTGTCTTCAGGAAGGGCTCCTACAGCTTACCTTTCCTAAGCTTCCTGTATCAGCTGACTTCCATTTAACTTGCCTGGTCGCTAGGTCTCAGAGAATTTGCCTGGTCCTTTCTCATCAAGATTTACAGCTCTCCTTGAGCATCCAAAAGGAGATTTCCCCTGTGTTGTTTTTTTCATCCCCCAGCGTAGATCTCAACTACAACAAGTCGTGATACCCGAATGGCACCTAGAACGTGAACTTTCCAGGTTACCTAAGTACATACTATTGTAAGCTAACGAATAAATACCCCTAAGATGAAGTTGGACCATATAAAATGCTATACAAGCATTTTAAATTCAAACACAGAACCACTTACTGATACACCATAGCAGTAAGTAGCAGTGCATATAGAAGACAAAGTTCACAGTGCTATAGCTACTGACCTATTATTCTACATAGGTACATGTTACCTGAAAACACAAACAATTCTTAAGGTGAAAAGAGACCTTTGGTGGCATAAAGGATACATGTCAGCTGTTTCATTTTTATGTTTCAATGCTTCCAGAAGAACGAGGATATCTAGTTGCTAATTTATTGATGCTTAGTTTTACCTCCTAAAAGTCTTAGCAAATCTGCAGGGAAGGAACTCAAGTTTTATTTCTTTGAAAACATGTGCCTCTGTACTTCGCTTGTACTGAAGCGTAAGCTCTAATAGCTCTTAACACTGAACAGCTTAGATACTCAGCTCAGCAACGCAGTTTCTGTACACACAAAAAGCCAAGTAATTATAATATATTACATAGATGCTTCAGACATGTAACTGACATAACTGTGCAAGGAAACTAATACATTTAAGTGATTACAGCAAAAACATTATTCCACAAATGTATGCAAGTTATAAGACAACTTCGTATGTCTATTCACTTTCAGCTAACTCACCAGCTAGTGAATTTCCTGCCAAGAATCTTCATACAAAGTGACTTCAAGAGAATATAGGAATATTTAAAATTCATTAAAAAACGTATTAGAGAAAAGCAGTATCCCCTACTAAGAACCAGGTCACAAGGTGATCTAGGACTTCAAGCATGGCTAGCAGGTGTAATAAGACGCTTGGTGAAGTGATGGAAAACAGGCTATTAGTTAAAGATTATTCATAACCTGGAAACATCTTTATGGATGTTAGCTAGCAAGTAACTCTGAATGACAACTAACTCTGAGGAGATCTTAAACTTGTCAAATCAATTCTCCTTCAGCAGTTCACACTTTTCCAAAATGGAACAGGCAACAATTGCAAACATGGAGAGGTCATCATACAGCCAGTCATCTCTCTCTGAAAGGCAGACCCCCACAAGCCTTCCCAACCTTCTGAAATGAAGTAATAACAACAAAATCATATTTAGGAGTATATTGAAGGTCCACTGAAAGCTGTCAGGATTTGTCTCAGCTCGAATAGGCTTAAAATTCAGCCACTGATTAACTTTCAAGCTGTCAGGATTCTGCAACAGACAGGTGTTTTCTCTGGCACATGTTTGGATCATCGGTATGGGAACAGCTTTTGTGGTACCACTGCTTAAACTGATTTAAATGTAATAGCATGGTATAGTGGTAGAAGGAGTTGCTTAATAATTCAAGGAATAACTCCTGAAAGAGTAGCAGGGTCTTTATCCTACCTCATGCTGTCATATTCTCAAAGAGGAAAGAACAAACAACAAGAGAGACAACTTCATGACAATCCCATGGACTGTTTGCCGCTTGATAGCTTTATAACTTAGCTCTTTCACTTCCTGGGACCTGCCCATGCTTCTCTGACGCACATGGACAGCTGTACTAGGGTCCCAAAGAGTTTCTACAAGAAAACAGATATATTCTACATTTGTGTAGGAAGTTTGCACAAGCTCATACATAACTCAAGGCAACTCTTACCAGCCTGCAAAAAACGAGACAAGTACTAATGCATTCATGCCATCAGCAGCCTCCATTTCACTGATGCTCAAGTGTTAGTTGTGCTTGCGTTCAGAGATGAGAGGTGGAGGATCTATTCCAGTGTGATCCAGACAGTAAGGTCTGAGCCAATCCCTTCTTCCTAAATTTACAATTAGGAGCCCCCCAGTGACCTCTCCACTATAGAGACCTTGACCTTCTTCTCCATAGTTACGTATCCATCAACACCACAAGGATGGAAAGCACTGAGGTGCCGGGATCTAGGTACTCCAGAAATCACTAATCCACATGATTTGGTTTGCCCTGTGCTAATTAGCTGCATCTACTTTTGCCGTAGAAGAACAATTGGGTTCACTGCAAATGCCTAAATGTTATTGTTTCTTTGTTTTACCTTAGGGTAAAATATCCATTTCCCGTGGAAAGAGTCCGCAGTAATATTGTAACATGCACTTGGCACTAGCAATCACCACGTTATTCTGACAGGAATTTCTAGTAACCTGAGAGAGTCCCAAAGGACTGCAGTTACATCACTGTCCTCAACTACCCATCAGAGAGCTTAGGCACAGAACAATAAGCAGCCTGACAAATTCAGAGGGGACAGCTGGACAGTCCAGGACTCCTAGAGTTAACAGTCCTTTGTTGTTTTAACTACTATACACTGCTGAAGTCCAGAAAAATGCCAGCAAGGCCCATTAAGGATCTGCTACAAAGAAAAAAGGATAGGGATGGCAGCAAGTCCAAAACCATCAGCCACATAGACCTGGATGCTCTTCTGACTTGGATCACTTTTCTTCAGATAGATGAAACATACTTCTCTAATGCTCTTGTTCCCCATGTAGCGGAGAAAGATGAGGTGGATCACAGCTAGGCCCTTTTCTCTCCGACTGGTTTTGCCTGAGTTGTTTTAATATGCCCTAAGCAGCCGCCCTCTTTGCACTTAATTTTCCTGCTTGCTCCCAGCAATGCCCCATCGTTCAGATACTTCCATGCACTAGTGTCTACGAACAGCTTGCCAGCAGCACCCACACAAGCAGAAACATTTCCAGACCTGGAAAGACTGACCTAGAGACATTTTTTTCTGAAGACTGACATTTTAACAGAGCACCAGAAGCAGAAGTCCTGCTTGGAGTGCCTTATTTCCATTCTTCGCATAGCTCGTGGATTTAAAGAGACCAGGGAACATTTAAAGCGTCTCCTTACAGGGTAATCTCATCACATTTTCTGATTGTCATTTGCTAGACCAGGAGATTCTTCCATTTATTCAGTCCTTCTCACTGGACTTAATTAAGCTGTGGAAGTTATAAATAACCAGACTGCAGGATCAGTCTCATTAAAAATTAAAGTCCATTTAAAAAAATCTGGACTATTCATATTATCACATGAAAATCCACTGTATGTTTTTCTTTTTTAATGAGAAAATATGCAGATTAAGCCACTCAAGAGTCTTCTTTCTCTGCAGCTTTCATTTTAATTTTAAAAGTGCAAAGCTAAAAAAGAGTTTTGAAGCCAAAGAACTTCAGTGTTACCACCAAAACCGCTTTTGATTCCCTTCGGAAAGACAGCTTCAGAACTATTTTTCAGCTAATCTCTTCATCACAAAAATAATGATCTTTTCTTGGATTTAACATTACTTTGTAGTATTTTCAACCTACCAGTTCTCAGTTGTGCTACTGCATGAAGTCCCCTAACAGGAGAGAAAATAGCTTGCTACAGTGAAACAAATTAATCTACATCTACTAACTTTGTCGAGTATTTGAACGAAAACTACATGGACAGCACAAGTTTAGAGAAAACATCAGATTTCATTTCCCATAATGATCCTAGGGGAATAAGTACCGTAATCTCGGATTTATATTTTGAAGCCACCCTTCTGAATCTCCATTCAAGTAACAAATTATTGTCAATACAAAAAAATTATGAACCATACCCTAAAAATAATTTGTATTAATAATTTTTTTTTCTAAATTTCCTCTCTGAATATTGACACTGGGGTTGAAGCTATAAATGCATAATATTTCAAGATACTTTTCTGCAACCAGAACAGCAGAAAACTTTCCTATTTTGCATATTTTAAAAAATAAAGCAGAAGTTCCCACAAATACAATTCAGCTGTTGGGGTCTTTCAGGGCAGAAGGATGCTTACAAGGCTCATAATAAATTCATGGGCTGGCATGCCAACGGAAAGCATGCTGCTTGACAGACACCGCTTCCCAGGAAAATGGAGAACTGTATTTGGCACCATCAGAGATGCTTTTGAGACCCCCCCGTTAGGGGAGAAAACTGCCTCTAAGGGGGTGGTGCAAATACAGGAATCTGGACACTACATTTTTCTCGGAAAGCTATTTTTCACCCTCTAGGTCTGAGCCAGTGCAGAAGGAGCAGTGGTTACACCGCCAGAGAACAGCAGGGCCAGATTTTGCCATAAGCGAAAAACAATTCAGCAAGAAGAAAATGATCTATCTTCCCCCAGGCTTCCTTATGACTTCTCTCAACCACTTAGAGAAACCAGGCTCCCAGGGACAGAAATACCAATATAGTGTTCAGTCCCTTAAATGTAAAGACTATCTACCCAAGTGTCAGGGGGAGAAAGAGCATTCCAGCCATTTCAAGAGTTGGTGATAATTCTTGCTCCCAGACTATTTGTAATGATGCCTCATTTTCTTCCAATGCCATATAACTTCTCTATTATCTACTGGCATTACAAGCCTTTGATTTCTTGTATTCTCCAATGGGACCGTGCAGGGACTTTTTAAATCCAGTGCCTAACAAGGGTTTCAGGGGGGACTGCCAGAAAAACAAGCACAGATTATTCTTAAATTGCAGCTGAAAAGTCCTACCCAGTGGTTTTGTAACTGCTATCACAAATTTATTAATGCTAATAGAAGAGATATCTACAACGGGCTCTCTCAGACAAGCTGCGTGTAACATATTCCCTATAATAAGGAGTTCTGCTTTGAACCGAGGCATCAGCCTTAATAGGCTATGCTACTCCTACTGCTGCTGCTAAGAGGTTGTTCGGACAGTTCATTAAACACCATTTTTTCTTGGGTTTGAAATCCAGCAGTACTAAACGTATTTGCTGTGAAAATGACAGGCTCAGCACCACACCTGGAGAAGAATTACTGGAGAGAGAATTTCATTTCATTAAAATTTGGGGGTTTTTTTATTAGTTTTTCTTTTTTTTAATAGTGCACCTAGTTGGCTCAGGCAGTCCTCCTGTCAAGGCAGCCCACGAACCTGCTTACCGCACAAGGCTGTTGAAATGCAGTCGCTTCCACCGCAGCGACTGGTTAGCAGGGAAGCACTGAATGGTTTGGCTAAAGAGAGAAAAAGGAAGCTACGGGCAATGTAACAGAACCTACCACTCTTTTCACATGGATTGCAACAGTATGATTATTTTTATGCCCATGCTGTGTAGATGGGCCCTATTAGGCTTTCAAGTCTTTTCAGAACAAACAGCTTCAACCTGTACCATTGGAGTCTGACAGCAGGCTGCTGGAAAGGGGCGATGATACCTGTGCTAGAAGGGACTAAAGCTGGCACCCTGCAGAGAGCATTGCAGTCTCCCTGAAAATGGCCCATGAATGATCCATGAACTGCACATTGTGGGGCTGAAATTCCAGAGGAGTGAAAAAGCCCCTGGAAGACAGGTAGGAAGAGGGTGATGACAGGTACGGCAACAAAGGAGGAGATCAGGCTGCTCTGATCAGGGCTTATACAAATCACCTCAACAGCGATCCTAAGGAGAAAGTACAGACCACTATGTCATTCTGTCCATATCACATTAACCCTTCAGAAAGAAAGAGGGGATTGGATGATTCAGTAACTCTCACAATCTGTTTCAAGCTCTAAAGAGGAGCAGATGCTGTTTCCCCTCTTCTCCTTCCTCATGTCTTTCCCTTTTAAAAACAAGGAGCCCTTGAAAATCATTATCTCCGTGCAGAACAAACAGTTTATTAGTGTTTTCCTTTACAAGAGTAAGCAAGTAGATTTCATACCTTGTGTGATCAACATTCGTGCCAATTTTTCAAGGCTGCCTTGCTGGAGCAGATGCAACAATATTTTATCATACAACCCGGAATCCAAAGAGATATTTAGCATAAACTGAATCAGCATCGGCACAAATTCCCTGGTGAGTTGCACTGAAGGCTGCACTGGCTCTGCCTGCAACGAGCCCTT
The DNA here is from genome assembly GCF_000710305.1 of Buceros rhinoceros silvestris. Classification (NCBI taxonomy): domain Eukaryota; kingdom Metazoa; phylum Chordata; class Aves; order Bucerotiformes; family Bucerotidae; genus Buceros; species Buceros rhinoceros. The sequence continues at coordinate 78,502 of NW_010430884.1, forward strand.
GCAATCTCTTTAGTCAAGAAATGGGTGAGGGCTGATGTAATGGTGAGGGAGAGCATAACCAAAGACATAAATATATTATGTCCGGGCTGGATGCTGACAACTTCAGTTTCCTTTGACTTAGCTTCCCCATCTACAACGAGAGAACAGAAACATCAGCAACAGCTCCTGGACTTCCCTGGTAGTTTGCAGGTACATGCAGCTTCGCAGGGAGGAACGCTAGAGAAATGGATGGGACTGGCTTAGTACCAGCTTTAAATAATCAACATATTGTGACTGTACAGGCAGGCTCTAAAATGGCTCCAGTGGGAAATGCATGGGAAGACTGAAGAAGAGAAAAGAAACAGATATGTGAAAAGGACCAGAAGACAGGGAGGTGAAGTGACAGGAAAATGAAAGCAAAAGTTTTGCAACATTGGCTACACCAGCTCTTTGGCTGGGGTTCTATGAACCCTGATGCGCTGCTCAGCCTGGCCATTTCCAAAGATGGATTAGCAAATTAATGTAAGCAGAGCATAAAGTTGCTGACTGTGGTGGCGTTGAGTCACCTTGGGCCTCATCAGCATTGCTAAACATTGCCCGTAACCTTTCCATTATCACTGAGGGTCTGCACAGCACCAGGACCCAACTGCTCCAATAATTTCAATTACTTTCCCTGACAAATTTTATGTTTCATGTATTTTACTGGCCTGATAATTATGATTTCTCTCATTTCTCGCTATCGAGCTTAATGGGTTCCAGCACGAGTGTACGGTTTCAGAAATGAAGTTCCACTTGAATTCACAAGTTATTATCTACTTTCGCTAATGGAATTGGAAAAAAGAGAAAGAGTGGGAAAGAGATAAAGGATGAGTAGAGAAGGGAGAGCAGAGAGGAGGAGACAGACATGCACAAAAAAAGACTAAAGGAAAACATGTTGACAAAGGGAAAAACGACTTAGTCACTACTCTTTCTCTCTTAAGACAAAGATGAAGCACATGGAGGATGAAAAACAAAAAGAATGTATGGGAGAATGAGATAAAGACTGAAACAGAGAGAGAGAGAAAAAATGAGTATACAAACAAATGAGAAAGAGCTGTGTAAGGATCAGCACAAATGAGAGTGGAAAAAAACAGCAACATTAAGAGCATTAAAAATGCTTTCTTGCTTCATGACTGCAGAGTTGATAGGTTATCTCAAACCTTGGGCCGGCAGCAGAGATCTAAGCGCTGTACCTTCTTTTTCTGACTGCAGAGGAAATGATTAATATCCCCAAAACAATCTTGCTGGCAATGGAAGATCTCCCAATTAGAGCTAGCTGGGAATTAATCTTTTAAAGTGTGTTAAAGATCCTGGGGAAAAAAATGAGTGCAAAATGTGCTCCTTTTTCTAACATGGACCTGTCCTCCTTCAAGAAGATTTAATCGTATTTGTTGTCTTTGCTGAACAAAGTTGTCACTGTTTCTTCTTTCAATCATCCCTGAGTGTCAGAAGAGGTATACAGAGTGAGTTGGACCTATCATTATTTGGACATCATCATCATAGTCACTAAAAAAAAAAAAAGCTGAAGTAGTAATTAATTACCAGCCCAAGCATGACTGTCCAGCAGTAACTGATGTCTTCCTTTCCATTTATACCTCTGAAAACCTCTACCTATATTCAAATAAAAGGCCCACATTCCCTCCTCCTCCACCTGCACACAGGCACTCAGCATGAAAATGTTGCCCTGGTGTCAGTGAAGAAAGAATTTACAGTAGTGATGTTACAGAGGTGAGAACAGGATTTGTCTTTCCAACCTTTTATTGTTACCTAAAGTGGGTGAGCATATCTGTTAGGAAAACTTTTGAAGCTGAAAGCCAGAAAAAGAAAGACTTTTCTGTAAGCTGCAGGAAGTCGCTAAAAGAAAACAAACATCCCTTAATGCTGCTATTTTGACAGAAAAACATTTTAAAGAATTAATGATCCACTTGAACCAGAAATGTTTATGGAGATGATGTTCATCTCTCCTGCCCAAGCCCAAAGGCACAGGGACACAAATAACCTGGTTTGGGATACAGTGCTTATTCAGGATGCAGACCATCTGCAACAGGGTTAATATCACCGGAGCACTGAGATGAAGAACATACATCCAGAATGCCATCGTACACTGTAATTGTCACGGTTCACTGGTGGAAAGGTGTTGCTCTGAAAATCACTTACCAGCAAACCTTGAATGTCATGAGTTTACACATGGCCTTGAGTAGGACAGAAAAGTGTATACAATAAGGCGAGCGATAACGGGTAGTAGATGTCTTAATATAAAGATTTTTTTTGTAGATCTTCAGGCAGGTGTGTGAGATAATAATTGAAAACAGAAAACTGAGATTTCAAAATTTCTTCCCAAGTAAATATTCTAAAAATCCACTTCAGGTCAGCTCTCATTCCCCACCCCAGGATTTAAATCGCCCAGTAAAGTTCTCATGATAAAATGTCACTCTCAACAGGAACAATCATCACAGCCATATTCAATAACATCTAAAAGAAAATTCCCAATTATTCTTCAAAATCAATTTTACGGAACAAAAAATTCCAGTGGAAGTAGTATTAAAGAATGTTTTTCTGACCATTCTGAATGTTGCTGTGAATGAATTCTTCCTGTTCTGTTGACGATGCTTAAGCTGTTTTCAGTAAGCCTGCAGATTTCTCTACATGTGTGATGGCACTTGGTCAGGCCATCCTAGAAGATCATCCACAGCATCACAACTCATGTCCTAAACACCTCTAAAAGGAACAAAAAACTGAATTTAAATCCTTGCAAGATCCTTAAGACTAGCCCCATCAACAAAGGAAAGGAAAATAAAAGGAAGGAAGGAAGGATAAGGTCTCTGCTGCTTGCAGCTTTTTTTCATACATTTCTGTTATTTACCTTTTGAAGGACACAAACAAGGTTTTAATCAGTGCTGTATATCTAAAAGGTAAAAATATCCCCTGCATCTAAAGTGAAGCTGTGGCCATTTCACCCATATGACTCATTGATATTTCAAGGAGAAGTTCCTCTCCTTCGAACTTCTTTGGTAGAGATCAGTGATAAGCCAAGTGATACATCAAGGAAAGGTACATCAAGGAAAGGTACATCAAGGAGGGACATCAGGTCCTACCTAATGTACCACCAAAATGATACATCTCTAGGGTGATATTTCTGCTTTCAACATTTCTCCCTCAATGTGGTACGATCCTCCCTGCTACCAGCAATACATGACTGGGTCTCATAAGAAGGGTGCGAAAAATCACTTTAATTCTGGTTTTGACCTTTTCAATGGACCGACTTCTTGTACACAGGACTTCTTGTACACAGGACTTCTTGTACACAGGACTTCTTGTACACAGGACTTCTTGTACACAGGACTTCTTGTACACAGGACTTCTTGTACACAGGACTTCTTGTACACAGGACTTCTTGTACACAGGACTTCTTGTACACAGGACTTCTTGTACACAGGACTTCTTGTACACAGGACTTCTTGTACACAGGACTTCTTGTACACAGGACTTCTTGTACACAGGACTTCTTGTACACAGGACTTCTTGTACACAGGACTTCTTGTACACAGGACTTCTTGTACACAGGACTTCTTGTACACAGGACTTCTTGTACACAGGACTTCTTGTACACAGGACTTCTTGTACACAGGACTTCTTGTACACAGGACTTCTTGTACACAGGACTTCTTGTACACAGGGGACCACCCACAACCTGATTTTACCCAGCAGCGAAAGAGAGTCAGTGATGCAAATTGTTTCTCATTACTTTTCATTTGCTCTTTGAAGCCCTGTAGAAAGGAACGGTCCCACTAACATGGATACTCTTTCAGGACTTTTCTCTCACATTTTACACGCTGATGTTGAATGAGACTAGAACACTCAAGAGAGGGCTCTTCCCTCTTGGTTTTCTTTGTCCTTATCTATATCCTGTCTCTCTAGCAATTTAAGAATGAGCAACAATCAGAAAGGAAGGATTCTGGCTAAATAAGACTGAATATGGGAGAAGATGCAGAGATTACACAAGTTTATGATGCTGCAGACATGGTGAGGTCCCCATGTGTACAGAAAGAGTGAAGTGCATAGTTTCTTATTCCACAATACAAAGATTGAAGATATGCAACTCTACAGTTATGCAGTAACACCGGCTCAGCCAGAAGGACTCTGTAAATGTTCAAGAGTAGGTTTATTTGGTGACAGTCACTTAAGAGCTAAATACCTCACGACTAACACACCTACCCAGTGATAGCTTCTCAGAAGAGTTTATAATTTAGTGAAGTCCACACCAAATACCTTGTCACAGCACATTCCAGGAACCCAGATCATGTCCAGTGACCAGAATAATTAGCTCCAAGTTTCCCAGTGGCATAGGGAAAAATGATGGTTGCCATTCCTGGTCTAGGAAGGCGAAGAGGTCTCCGTAGGGTCAGAGGCTTGCAGCACCTGCAAGGAGGATGAGGAAGGTGGAGACAATCCCGGTTGCAACTACCAAGGTAAACACTGCTGCACACGTCCTTTCTCGATGCTGGGGGTGCCATGCTCTGCAAAGTAGCCACTTGAGGTCGTGGCTGTTTGGATGCCTCTGGCAACCTGCTGCACTTGGCAATTCTGTTCAGCTTATGGCTTTGGCTAGTATGGATAAACACATTCTGCCTGGATAAGTACAGAGAGTGCCAGAACCACTTCCCAGACCTCAAAACAAACTCTACATCTTCTCAGAGATTCACAGAACCTCATTAATTTAATTTCCCTGCACTTGATTAATTACCACTGTTTATCTCCCTCCACCAGTAGCCAAGACAGATTTAATTTAGGTTTCTAGCCCGAGAGATTTACCTAAGCAGGTGAACTTCTAAGGGTATCTACATAAGAGAAGAAAACTTTAAAATATTTAGAGGGGTTGTGAGTAGTTCCTGGAGAACCAGTCTAAAGGAAATTTATGCTTTATCCCTCCTGAATGGGAGGAACCAAAACCTCTATGTGCATTCCTGTGAAAGGGAAGTTTCTAGCATTGTGCTAGGAGTCAGCAAATGTGGATTCTGCTTCCTATTCTGTCAGAAGTTTTGTGACTGAAGCAGTGCCTCAGTTTCCCTGCCTGTGGAAGAGAATAATATTTTTAGTAAAGACCAACTGGAAAAAAATATTGAGGATTAGGCTTCTCTGTCTACTGGAGAAAAGTATTTCTACCCTTATTGTAAGGCTTCTTGTTAAGACTCGCCTAAATAATACAAACATACTTTCCAGTTCCTCTGTTTTTCCACACTACAGGATCTCACCTTGCTGCAACTGCTTGAAGTGCAAGTGTTCTAAAGAACTTTCCTATTTCCCATCAGCTTCAATGTTGTCTTATTATGTGCCTATTTACTTTAAGGGCTGTATAACTAACTCCAGGCCACAGCATCTATGTACCTTTGTGAAGGATATTGTTCTCAGTACTCTGATTCAGCACATCTTATTAACAGAGTGCATATACATTTGCAGAAACTTTCTTAAATTCTCTAGCTGATTCTAAGAAAGCAGTACTTTTAAGGAATGTAAAACAAAAATGTAGTTTTAGAAGACAGGAAGCAGCTTCATCCTCGTAGCCCTGGCTTGCACTTAACCTAAAAGATGAGGACGCCAATTAGCGTTGAGCTCCTAGGATAAAGGCCTTCTCAGAGGACAGGCAGACATTTCACAACCTTTAGCTTCACAAGCACTGTTGCAGCATTGTTGCCTTTATGACTGTAGTCTCTAGTGACCAAAGTCCAGAGGACCAAGGCAAAAGCACAGCCTCCTGTGCTTTTACAGTATTCACTAGCCCAAAAACTGGGAGAAGTAGGAGGGGCATGAATACATGCCTGTATTTGTGTGTGAATTAGAAAGGGGAGATGCCTACAAGCAAGGATGGATACATGTACTTGGAGACATGCATTTATCCATATCAGAACAGAGTCAATCAGGAAAACCCGAGCTGCTTTAAGGTGACTATTTTTATTTCAAGAATCTGGGATTCAACTGTCAGAAAGAACTACTGTCTGCTATCAGAGAGATAGTATGTAAAGCATAAGGGTCAACCTTACACCCTCAAATGTAAGTAATGTAAAGGCTTACACCTATTTTGCATCATATTCTATTTTGAGAAGTCTAGGATATCCTTGATGAAGCTACTTCATTGGCACCATAAAATGCTGAGAAACCTTGTTTGTTGCAGTATTTTTCAGAGTTCTTCAGTACACATCAGCTACCTGAGGGATGGCATTTAGTTACGGTATTTGACTCTTCTCGGGATTCTTGCTTGATCTTGTCAAAAAGTAATTGATGATATATGACCTGTAGATTCAAAAAGGGTGTGTGACGACTTCTGTCCCTGCTTGTCCAACTGGTCTTCACAGAGGGAGGTATATATGAAAGAGTAAGAACACCGGTGCAGACAGCTGTTCCTCCCAAAATGTTCCTCCCTCTGCAAAAATGTGAGAACAAGCCATATTGGAGTAGCTGTCATGTCTGTCTTCTTCTGGACCCTAAACATTACTCAAGAACTCTATGTTTTCTAGATGAAGTTGGAAGGATCTGTTTTCAGCCAAACAGATACCTGAAGGGAAAAGAGCTAATCAAAAGATACCAAATTTCAGAAGCAGCAATGCTCAGGAGCAATTAGTAAATGTTCATGTATGCACACCAGTGCTCATATGTGAGTGGGTGTGAGTCAGGATAAGACATTCTGACAGGCAGAGCAGAAAGATGAGTGTTATACTTTCCTTTCCTTACTTTCCCTTCATTCTGTTTATCTAAGGAACAAGTGATCTCCTTCCAATTAGTTGCATCCAGTCCCAGATGCTGATGAAGCTCCTGTTCATCATGCTGGGACTGGCACAGCAACCTGCATTATGTAACAGCTCCAAAGCAGAGATGGAAGAAGCAATGGGGACACTGTACGCAGAGGTGTGAGAAGACAACAATTAAGCAATTACTCACCACTGACTAACCAGAGAGATAACAAGGAGGAAAATAAGGCAGGAAACGCAAAGCTCTTGGCAAGTATTTCTGAGGAGAGTCTCACGTTTCCACCAGGAAAAGAAAAAGTCTTCATAAGACAGCTAGCTGACGAAGTTTGTCTCATCAGCTCAGACTTGTTCCCTAGAGCTGCCACATTAAGACACTGCGCTTTCACAGAGTCTGTGATCATGAGCTGAAGAGCAGACTTGAAGCCCCTTGGGAGTGGAAGATTCTATGATCATTCACATGTCCTGGATACTCTTGTGAAAAAGAAGGAAGGAAAAAAAAAAGAAGAAAAAGGAAAAGAAACAGACAAACAAAAAGACTACCAAGTCCTTGGGAACTGCACGTATTGGATCCTGAAATTTGCTTTTTCTAGTCTTCATCATTTCCTGATTCTACCTGCATATAAAATAAGAACAGGAGAGGAATCTTTTACCATCAAGTCTTGATCTGATGACAGTTTTCTCCACTTGATGGTTTAAAGTGCATTTGAGTTTCAGTTTTCTTTCATCTTGTTTGCAAACGCAACGATGTTGCTGTCATTTCAGCCATTTGCCCTCATCAGCAAGATGGTGATGACAGCCATTTCCCAAAACTATGGGGCTAAAAGAAAGGAAGGAATGACAAATTTGTGAAGATGGCAGCGTATGTAAAAGTTTAATCAACACAGAAACAAAGCAATACTGTGTTCAGGAAAAACATCCAGAAACAGGAGGCAGGAAGCTTTAAGCCACCATAAGGCCTTTTCTGTATCACAGAACCAGCAGCCGTAAGACAGTTCCAACCTGTGCTTCATTACGTAGACATAAAATACAATTATTTTGTTGCCCTATTCTGGATAGATGGTCAGAGAGATATAAGTCATTAATTAACTGATATCACTACAGATAGCTAACAAAGTCCTTTAAATTAGGTTTCAGAAGTCTGCTTTAGGTAACTGAAGGACAAGAATATAATTCCAGCTTCATTTTTTGTCTGTATGAACAGGATTCATCAGATATGCTTAGCGTCAGAGAACAGTTCGGAGCAGTTTTTCCAGCAGGAGGGACTGAGCCCTCACCATGCAGAAAAAGGACAATGATGCATTAGAGCATGACCTTAGGTGAAGCACTTAACCTCTCTGTGCCTCATTTCCCCCCCATCTGTGGAAACAGAAATGGCATTTACCTAACTAGCGGGGGTACTGTGCAGCTTAATTCATTACTGCTTCCCAGTGACCTTGAGAACCTCGGATAAAAGTTGCTAAGAATCAGCAGGGAGAGGAATGACACACAGGGACCCTATAGATAGGCGGGTGCAACAAACTAACTGTGTGAATTCAGACTGGCACTACTTACCGTGGGTATTTGTAACAATGAGTATTTTGGGTGGTGATGGTTTTGACATGGCATTGGGCTGGGGTAGGTGGAGGGTGTTTGGCTTTAATATGCTGTATTACCACTCCCTGGAAATTCTCTATTAATCCACAGAGCTGGGAACAACACTTGCTTTCCACATCCTATTCCACAGACATGTGAAAATGCTGGTACAGAGACACTGTCTCTAGGCCAGAGACTAGACCTCAGGCTTGGCCCTTCTGTCAGGACATTCTTCTAGAGAGTTTGCAAGTTGGGGGTATACGGTTTGCACAGCTGCCCATTGCGTTACCCAAAGATCACAGAAGTCAACAAGATCAGTGGAAGGATTTCTGTTTCGTTCAGCATTCCTTGATTCAAGAACAAGGAACTGATGCAAAGCCTATATATTCTGCTGAGACACCACTGTGAAGCAGCTACCAGTTATCATTTCCTAGGCTGCATTCCAATGGGTGACATGGAAGTGAAGAGCTACCATACTCGTATTACCAAACCCTAATGCTATCTACCTTCCCAGCTTTTGTTGTAATTCCTAATTCCCTGCACAGCACTAGCTGTGGGAAAGCTGGCTGATCCCTTCTTTCAATATCAGTTGCTAATTTGCCACTTATGTGCCTTAAAAGTATGAATTATAGCAGCTTCATTTATAGGTGATTCTAACTAGACACAAGAACTCTCGCAGAAGCCCAGACAGTTACCAGAACTCAACACATCCCAGCATTATAAAACTTAAGCGCATCGTGGTCCTGATTCCCATCCTTTATTGCTGAAACATTGGTCCAGCTCCACTGACTCCAATGTTTAACATCAGTCTGCTCTATGTTTAACATAACTCAGAAAAGAAAGGAAGCCCTCTGTATCTTTAACCTTTCTCCCACTATCTCTCCTTGCTTGTGGAAAATACCCTCTGTGTTTGGGTGACAGAACGCTGTGTGAGTGGCTAGTGAGCAAGCAGCTCATTAGACTGCCCAAAATTCTATCAGCAGTGTTCTATAAACCAAGAGATAGGCAGGACGGTGTTTAAAACCATGCGCTCTCACCTTTCTTTATCTGACAGGAATGGGAGGTGACATAAGGCATGCTAGTAAAAGGTTCTGCAGAACAGAGTACTATCTGATATGTCAGAAACAACTGAGATATATGACCTCACTTTGGATAAACTCATTTTATACCACAGATTTTTACGTAAACAATGTTTGGCTGTATTATGCAATGAATAATTATATTTAAAGTAAATTAAATGTACCAAAGAGGCAAGAAGGAATTGCAATTTGAACGTTTCATCCCTGCGCTATTTGTGCTTTAATGAAGTGTCCTAAAGGCAGTCATCAAGCCAACGTCACAAGACTTCTTACAAGCAACAGCTTTTTACTTCTAAATCACTAGTTTCTAAAGCTGAGAACCACACCCCTAGGTGGTGTTTTTTTTAACTTTGGCTGTTTTTTTACAGAGAAAAAAGCCATCATCTTTCAATTTTTTAAAGAGCTAAACCAACATGAACCAAGAGCATCCTAATGGCTTAGGAATCAACTAGATAAGCCTAAGACTTAATGTGTTTTAAAATGATCTCATTATACCCTGGTTCCTTGGACACCTGACTTCTCAGCGGCCTGAATTTCTGCTTGTGCACGTGCTTCTTTTTCTGGATCTTTCCTGGTATGGCTGGAATCTCAAAGAAGGACAAGACAGAAACCTTGTTATTTAGCTATTTAGTTTGTTTAGTTTTGTCAATATAACTATTCCTAATAACTATTTATTTAGTTACTGAGTTTCCTTGCTTTTTTATTTGACAGGCGGACAAGAGGGATGCATTTGTGGAAAGTTAAAGATGTTTGCTTACCAGATACAGACTCTGTCTGAAAATGTTTGCACTTCTGTGTGTCTTGAAGGGTCTGTGTAGTGAAAGCAGCCTTCCTAATTTGAATATGAAGAGCACATGAAGCTAAGCAGCATCTCTGGCTGTGCATTGCGAAGTGCTCTCCTCTCTCTTTATGGGATTATGAAGTGCTCTCATAAACTGTCAGACTGACACCTGCAGCGAGCAGCACTTGGGAGTGTCCAAGCAGCAAGTGAGAGCACTTTACCATTCCAGAAAGATGGGAAGGAAAGCAGGGGAGCCCTTAGAAAGTAACAAAACCCATACTGAGACAGAGAGGTGCAATTAAGACTGGCTGGCACTGAAGGAGAATCCTTTTCTCCATTTTAATTTCTCAAGTGCTGAGGAAGTATAAAGAGCACCTGCATTTACATATCTGAAGCACAAAGTACCATTTCCTTTTCAAGCAAAGGGGTGCCAGGGGCTCCAGTGTGTCCTCTTGCTGATCCTGCCATAGTGTGCTGTCTAACATGATATTTTCAAATAGATTTCAATATTCAACAGTAGGAGCTTTCACTGTAACCTTTGGAATCCTAGTGCTCAGGCAGACCTTTGTCTTTTTCCTCTTTCCTCTTTGCATGAAGAAGTAGCACTGTATCCTAGCTGCTTTCTGGATCCTCAGAAAGATATGATGCCTGCTCTGGGGATCTTTTAAAGACAAATACGCAAGCAGAGGTTATCAGCAGGAGAATATACACAGGTCATTTTTATACAAACCAGTCTATCTCTCTGAAATTGACACACGAGAAAACAGATTGACACTTAAAACATGCAGGGATAAAGTGTATGAAGTTCAATATTTTCACATAACATTTTACAGGCACAAAGAGGCAAAGGGGCACATGGTGGGACACATGTTTCCCATAGTGTATGAACAGCAGCTCTTCTGGTATGTGGGGGAATCCTTGGCCTGGAGAAAGCCAGTCCAGATGTGCCTGGTCTACAGAAATATAGGGGGGTGGGGGGCTACAGCTCTCAGTGCTGCATGACAGCACAAATTTTTCAGTGGGCAAAAGCATTTATGTCCCTAACATAGTTCATTTATTCATTTTGGGAAGTGACTGACGTAACTTCAGCTGCTTGAGAAAAGCAAAGGAACACTGGAAAACAGTAGAAGAGGTGGTAAAACTAATTGTCAAGCTCAAAAGCAGAAGACTAAGACTTATGTTCAGTTGTCATGGAAGATGCCAAGGATAGTTAGCATGACATGGTAAAAACATCAGAAGAGAGTCAATCTCTGCAGAAAAGAGCCAGTCAGAGTAGGAGGAGTGACAATGTCAATGCATTCAGTAGGGATCATTCAGACTATATCTGAATGACTGTTCCATGGGAAGTTTGGTGAAAACACAACTCTTTTTTGAAAAACAATGAAGGAAAAAAATTCAGAAAAAGCAGATGTTACAGAAAGGTGAGAAAAAATGAAGATATGCCTCTCCCAATTTCTCAGACCAATTTATAGACACACATCTTTCCTTTTCCTCTTAGAAATCTATTTGTGTTACTTGGATTCAGGCCTAACATGGAAGGACAGGAATCAGTGCACGCCAGAGCGTAAACGAAGACACACAAAAGACCAGAAAACTACGTCTATGGCCAAGTTCACGTGTGTGAGAGCTGGTACAGGTACACGTGCACAGGCTGTTGCAAGTGACACATACATGGTATTTCAAGTGCTTCACTTAGCAAATGAACTCCATATTACCCCTGAAATTTGTCGCTCCCAGATGTTTAACGAATGGTTGGTCATTTAATGGCCCGAGGTAAAGCCAAGGAAGGTTAACACACTGACAAAGCGGAGGTTTACTATAACAACAACTGTTTTCATGGAGGATTATTGCTATTATAAACCTTATTCAACATCACAATGCCAACAATCATTCCGTACTTTTTCCTTGTCTTTCAGATAAAGTTAGTGTCTTCTATGATGCAGCAGAGCAAACAGCACAACCAAAATCTAAGGCCTTCAACATTTAATAATCAATTTTCCATTTAAGTAGAAGTAGTATTGGACTTTGTCTGAAAGCATAAAGAAAGCCTCAGTTAAACAGAATTCCATGAGCACCTTTTATCCTGGAGTAAGCAAAGAGAGAGAATTGTCTCCACCAGGTAATTTGGTTGGCTCAAATAGAACAGAGCTTTTCATGAGGAGGGAGTGTGACACCACTAGCTAGAGATACCTACCAGGCATTTTTTGTTGAGGTAGAGAAACTGGAGGCCACCTTAACAATAGAGCTGATCCACATCTAATTGAAACTGCAAAGAGTTAATCAGCCATCACCTGCCACACATCAGTCCAAGACACAGCAGCTAATACATCAGCTCTGAGGTCTTGCAAAGAATACATTCAGAAAGGTGCAAATAATTTGACTTAGCAACTCATTCAGACAAAGTTCCTTTTTTTTTTTTTTCAGATTTGCACCACTCCCTAAGTGGATTTGCATCACTCAGCGAAGGAACCAGAACATTGGGACTTTCTAAAGCATTGGTTTTCAACTTTTCCTCTATGTACAGATCCCTCCCAGTGGGAGTGGGGAAAAGCTTCGTTCACAGCATAGTGAACATACTTTCAAGTCAAATCCTCACCTTCAGAGTTACATTTCATTTGCTTTCTAGAAATCACTGATGAACCTCTGGAGGGGGGCTGCGTTTCAGGGTTACTAGGTACTGTCCACTTAAATATTACTTTGCTTTGAGACATGTAAATGACATTGCCTCAAGTAAAAGATGCATGGTCTTTTTTTTTTTTTCCCCAACAGCTCCACATGCATAAGATATGTTTGACACTTGAAACATGAAATTCTGCTAGGAAAAAACCCCACTGTACGGTATGTGCTTTGGAGGGCGCACGAAAGGCATGCAACCACAGAGGCCATTAAAGTTGGAAAGCAACAGGCAAAAGCTACAGATGCTAATGAGGTGCCGTTATGGAATCACTTTCCAGTATTCAGAAACTACAACAAAAGGCATGATTTTTCTTTAGCAGTGAAGATAAGGTATCATAAGCATTACGCTGCAGAGACTGCAACTCAGTGCTCAGTGTCTCAAGAAGATTCAAGAGCCCCAGCAACAATTAGAGCACTGAGGGCTCAAGAAGGTAAGTCTAATTAAAATCCTCAGTACAGAGATCAGTAACCTAATGACACTTGATCTTGTCAGCTCTACCTCATCAGCCTCCATCTACTGGTGAAGGGCCACGAGAGAAGTGGAATGGATAGAGGCTGGCCATAGATTTGCTTCACAAGGCTGCAGGAAGGGAAAGGAGAATCTACAGTATCATCCATACTCTGGAAATGAAGCAACTTTCAGAATCTAAATCTCAATTAGTCTTTGAAGTTTAAGAATGAAGAAGACCGAGATCAGATGGCTGAAACATTTGTATCTAACCCATATGATAAATGTGTTTAATAATAGTAGTACTTTAAACTTTGCTATCTCCTTCCACTTTAAGATCTCAAAAGGCTTTGCAAGCTTTAGAAATAAAGCCTCATAATACCTCTGCAAGGTCAGCACTATTATTCTCATTTGTAAAAGTGAAATAACTTGGCCAAGGTCACATACAGAGAGTCAGTAGCAGAGCTGGGTATAAAACCTATCTTTTTTGGCTCTTAGTTATGTATATTTAAGGTGATCTGCAATGGAAAAATACTTGGGTATATGCCCATTCTTTTTCTTTTCATTTTTATGATGAATAAAGGAGGTCTAAAGATTTTTCTAAGAGTTCATACAAACTGGCCTGAAGAACAACAGTGGTACTTCAAGCAGGA
>NW_010430884.1:92547-97295 GCF_000710305.1 Buceros rhinoceros silvestris
CAGGAATGATGATACAGATCTAATTTTCAAGCACTTTGAAATCCAAGCAAAAAAAGTGCCAAATTAAATGCTGGTTTATAAATAACAACAATAATGATAATAATCATCTGCTGTAGTACTAGCAGAAGAACTCCCTATTCACGAATCCTCACTGTATTTGTGAATAAAAGTAAGAGCAATTGTATCAGAGGTATCTATCTCATCTATGGCTATGCCACAGTGGTATAATTATAATTATTCCACTATAGTTCTACCAGTTCATTTCCCTGCATAGAATAAGCCCGAAGGGATTCTTTTCCTGCTTCCATTCAACATTTGAAAGCTTCCATTCAACATTCGAAATTTATATTCTTTTTACCCTAGACATCCTCTGATGAGTGGAAAGTTCAGCAAACTACTGCATTCCAGGAGACCTGGGGGCACATCTACAGAGAGCATTAAGTTGTAACTTTGACTCAGTAGATCACCTGAGGATCTGCTTTTAGAAAAGTGAGGAGGAGGAATCTGCAAGAATGTTGAGCTAGTTTTGTTTTAAACCACACTGAACTGAAACGAATGGGAAGCCATCAGTTTTCCAGGGAAACAAATGGAAAATCCCCCAAATCCAAAAATCTTTCCTGTCCCCTCCAATTAAGTGGACCACATGACATGCTGCTCAGGTGCTCAACCTCTCTAATAAACAGGGTTAAGTAGTCTGTTCAGACTCTAACTAAAACACCAGCAAAGCTCCAAAAACTCAGTAGCCTCCATTTTCCTTTTCAGCACTAGATGAAAAGCCTAACTATGCCCATTTAAACAAGTGTCATATTTCATGCCAGACACCTAAATTGGAGCACCGGTTTTAGAACTCAAGTGGAAAACCCTACCTTGTGAACCTGTAATGTCACTCACAGAACACTCACTTTTTTCACCCTGAAATTTTTGTCTACAGGAATGTTCTGACCATAGTGTAGGAGATGAACAAAGCTGTATGATACACCTCTATCCCCACGTTCGGCTGCTCTTTCACAGCTTACTTTCCTCTAGTACATCTGGCCCTAGGTCACTATTAAGAAACACAGCCACTAGACTGTGTGAACCATGACTGCTCAGGTGAATAACTGCGTTCCCACAGTGAAGGAAGCCTCCTCAACTGTGGCTTTATTTTTATGCAAGGGAAAATTGAAGATTGGTGAGAAGGCAGCTAAATAACACCTCTGGAAAAACAGTACAGCTTAGATCTTCGTATTCATATGTTCAGACTTCAGCAGTCACACTTCTGCTGTACAATTCTGCATCTATAATTGCACACTGTGTCCTTTCCATGTGATGTGCAGAGCTTCACATTGTTAATGCTCATCTAATAATAAAAATTGGCTACAAAATCCCCTGAGAAGCCTTGTTATAGGAGCTTGCTAAGACTGCTAACAAAACATTTCCCATGAATTTCTGAGCCTAGACGGAAGTGCATACATATTTTCTGAAATTAAGGCAAAAAAAAAAAAAAGACTTGCTCCTTTAGGATATCCATGCTGTGCCAGTGATTTCCATTAGGTCACTGCATTTCAAGCACATAAGTGGGGCAGCAAGAATTAGAGATAGTAAAAAAAAAAAAGTTGACATGCTTGAAACACCAGCAAGAAAGGGCAAGGCATATGCAGTTTACAGGAAGGATCTCTGACACCATTAGCAGAAGCTGTACCCCGGAAGTTCACCACCACCATGAGAGCACAACACCCACAAATGCCTTCCATGACAGAAAGCTTTGTGGGCTTCACCTGCCATTAAAGGGCTAGATGCTATATCTTGGTGTTCATACCTTTGGCACAAGACATACTGGGAGTGCAGATGCACAAGCAAACAACTGCAAGTGAATGGAATGGAAATGTGTGAACTGGTCAATGTATGAGGAAACTTGAAAAACGTGATGGAAAACAAGGTTGCCAAATGCTGCTACCTACACAGACTACCGGTACTACTGCTATTTGAAGAGCTAGTAACTGTATTACTCTTCCTCTATTATTAGTTAAATCTCCAGGAGTGGAGGAAAAATACCAGACTTTTGAAGGTTATCTCTGATAATAGCAGAACCATTAACAATGCCACCTATCTTATTGTGATAAGTAGTACAGCACTGGACACTTAGTGTGCATTTTTCCAGCCCACTGCACACAACAGATCTAGCACTAAGAAAGTCTCAGGTGCTTTTCAGAAAGCTCACACTGCTGCTGATGGGACCCACCATACATGCTGCGAAGCACTGGCGTTAATCTACCAAAAGAAGGAAGGGGATCATCCATTCAACATGCTTGAAGAACCATCAGAGAAAAAAAGACAACAACATCCTTGTGGTGGAGGGAGTTCCCTAGGAGTTTGATCTGTATATCGAAGGACTGGGGGAGGATGAAAGAGGTCCAAACAAAATACAGCCACTGGGTTAACCAAGGTTCTTGGTTACCAGTACACCCTTAAGGAGGGAAGTCTCTTCAGAGAAGAAGGTGAACTGGAAGACAGCATTTAATGAATCAAATCATAGCATCTACTTTAACAATACGGTCTCAGCACAAACAGTTTGAAACACAAACCACTTACAAACAGCACAGAGGGAGGAAACAGCAACAAGACAGTTCATTTCAGGAAAAACCCGAGGTAAGAATCTCGATGCATAACACTACTGAGTGCTCTGCTGGCTGAGCAAGGTGCTCCTCACAGCAAGTCCAAAGACTGTGACCTCACCGGCAAATCAAAGGGTTGACACTGTTTCTTCTTTCCTCTAAACATCTCCTCAAAAGTGCAGCTTTTCCCAGCATGGAAACATGGTCTTTCACTTCTACATCAGGACTGACAATGTGAGGTAATATTGGAGAACAGTTTTCCATCTGGCTTTGATCCCAAAGCAAAACAACCGCCCCCACACCACGTGTGCTGTTCCTTTTAATCCTCCTGGTCATCGCTACTCTGTTAGGACAGCAAAAAGAAAGAGATTTGACTGTGTTCATCTAGGCTCTTATACACTGGACATCATCCCAGTGAAAACAATGGAGATGCACCATCTGCTACACCAGAGTCACCACTGGTTCCGGGGTCTTTTTTCCGGTCTAGCCACATAGGAATGTGGTGCTATTACCTGGGCCCGTGTCTCCTGAGACAGAACCATAGTCATGCCGGGATCCATCCCTTCAGCTAGCAACTTCAGACATCAGGAAAGTGGAAGAGTTTTACTCACTAGAAGTAGTTTCTGCCTGCTGCAATATGCATGCTCTCTCTATTCTCACAGCACCTTCCTTCAACCTTCCCCTAGAGAAAAAAGGTCGAGATTTTGAGAAAGGGGATGGTTCAACTAGAAGTGGTAGGAAAAACAGGTTAAGTGGTAAGGGGATATTTGTAATCAGCAGGAAAGGAGAGTGGTAGCTAAAGTTTGTTGGAAAATAAGAGAGATTTGAAGAGTTTAATCCTTCAGCATCTGTAAACGTGCATTTAATTCTCCCATTCATTTATTTTTAGTCTTTCCTGGAGAAAAGGAAACATTGTGAGAAAGGAAGAAGAGGAATTTTTTGCTTCTATAACTGTGAAGGCTTTCTAATTTTGAAAAGCAATTGCAATGTAGGCAGGATTTTGGCTCCCTTGCTGACTGAATTCCTCCTTAAAGACACAGAGTGAACAGTCACAGTACAAACCTGCTCCCAGACATTATCTCTAAAACCCTGCTTTCTTTCTCATTTGAAGGAATTGTTTCTGATAGAGTCAGTGCAGCTATGTGTCTTACTTGGTTCAACTTCCAGCCACTGTGCTTGGACACCAAGTGATGGTGTTGTATCAGCAGTACGAGCCAAAGTATTTTGAGAAATGTGCAAATGCTTACTAGCAATATGGAATAAGGCTTAGCAAAACTGATTTCATTAGGTGAAAACTAACAAACTATCAATTTAAAAAAATACAAAAATACCCAGAAAGTTGAGAAAATGAATCTACATCCTATAATTAATCTTCAGAGCATCTGTTTCCTCAAGTGGATTTTTTTTTTTTTTTTTAATTCTTTGGGTCCTTAGAACACCACTGCCCAGGAAATAGCAGAGATGTCAAAAAGGTGCTGATGTTTTAACGAACTTAATACTCAACCCTACATAAATAACCATTTTTACAGCAACATTGGCTTGAAGCACCTTTTCACTTCATGTGCCCTTTCCTGCTGGAAGTACACAATGCCCCACCTTACTTCAGAGCCTGAGGTTTTCACATGTTCCTCTCAATTCTTAGCAGAGGCCTGAATTCAAGGAGCACAAGGCAGACCTGCCACATTCACTTCTGTCTCCTCCTCTTACTTGGTGAAAGTAGAAGTTTTGTGTGGATGACTTTACAGTACTTGAAGGTTCCCCTAGGGAAGACAACTCCTCAGCCAGCTGCTGCAGCTAGTCCTGACAGTACAAACAAGGAGCAAGGCAGAGGACCCTGCCCAGCAGACAGCATGAGCTACCATATGAAATCTATTTAATGCTTACTGTCTGGACAGACACTTCATAGCGGATACAGGCATCCAGTAGAATCTTCAGCAGATGCACTGGCCTATTTTGCTCTTAGAAGCAAGGAAGAGTGGAAGCACAACTACTGAATGAGCAGTTTGGGTTTATTCAGTGGTTACAGAACAGGAAACCTAAGTAATCTTTTTCTTTCCCATAATGGTCTGTGATTTGACCAACTCAGTATAACTGTGCAATATCTAAATTAAATTCTTATTGAAGACAACCTTACTTTAATCTAGACTTCTCTTT
>NW_010430884.1:97374-98847 GCF_000710305.1 Buceros rhinoceros silvestris
CTTTCCCTTCTCTCTGTCTTCTAATTTCCAGTACAGATAGAATGAACACTGATGATCAATGCAGTTCAGCCAAAGTTCAACACAGACACAGCTCCACGCAGGAGTCTAACTAAGCAAATTTGAAATACCACTGTGTAACACACTTTGTCAGGAGATAACCAAAAGGCCAGCCCTGGAGTTCAGTGTACTAGCTATTCCCCTCAGATAATGTAAACTCGCACTTGCTTGTCTATGATGTCACAATTTTTGCTATTTCCAGATTAAAGTCAGGACAATGTTCCCCTTTTTCTTGCCCTTTTCCTCATTTTCTATTTCCTAAAATAAAATGAGCTAAACAAGGACAATCACAAATTAATGGGGAAAAAACAGAGCAGAACATGGTAGACTTACACAGTTAGCTAGGAGAAGGTATAGCAAAGAGAAGGAAGACACCCACTTTTACCCACCAACTGCTCCCCAGTTTTACAGGGAACCACAGTGTAACATCATCATTCACCTCTGCTCTGCACAAACCACTGCACCATCGCCATTTTTATCATCACCTGAGTCTCCATCAATCTTTCTTTTAGGGACAGCTCCTGAAAGTCCTTCTGGGTTTTGGTTTCCCATTAGGGACATGCACAAAGCCCTTGAATCCAGTATTTCGTCATGCTTCTTCCAGCATCAGATCTGACCAGAGAATGAACTAAGGGGGATGAAACTTCAACTGATTAGACAAGAGACCTTCTTGTGTCCATTGCAAAGCTAGAAATACTTCACATGTGTTCTGATGATGATGATGGCTTTTTGTTACAAGACCTGGACAGCAATACAGCACAACAAACTTTTACGTGTCACATATTGAACACTTCCAACGCATGATATTTTTATAGTCTTTGAAAACACTATAGTGGTGATTTGGAACATAGTCTGAAAGATAAAGGATCTGGATTTAATATCTAATTGGGACTCTCTGAGGCACAGGGTGGTTATATGGTGTAAATGAACCATGAAAGATAGATCTTGCTCCCAAGATCAGTGATATTGGGACCACAGTGAACAAACAGCTGCAGAAGGCAATCATGAATCAAAGAAGAGAAAACAATTTTTTTTTTTTTTCTTCCCAGAAGCTGAAAGGGCTTCCATTTAATTCCTAAACTGTTCTGGGAAAGAGAAATGATAGTCATGACGCTTCCTTCAAAATAAGGAAAGCAAGAAAATAATTCTGAAAATTGTTCAGGATTTGAAGCAGTTGTAATAAAGATGGAGGCATCTCTAAAGTTCATTAGCTGCTCAAGCAGTTTACATCTCAGGCCTAGCTTTGCTAGTGGACCACCCCACAGAAATGAGGAATGCTTTAACTGCACATCTTAAGCTGTCTCCTTTGAAATGCAAAGAGCCTACCAGCTCCAAACCCTACTTCCCTTTCAGAAAGCCTACAGTATAAGGAACTACCAATCTGGCCAGTCATGATCACTAGACCTTTTCTCTTCC
>NW_010430884.1:98914-103804 GCF_000710305.1 Buceros rhinoceros silvestris
CCAGTCATGATCACTAGACCTTTTCGCTTCCGATCTCTCTTTCTCTCTCCTTCCATTTGAGATTTTCTTTCTTTCTTTCTTTCAATATGTGAAGGCAATATTTACAGCCAAGGCAGTGCTGAGTAAGATGCAGTGATTATGGTTGATTTTATCACAGCCATATTACTTAGCTGCAAGGTGAAGCGCTGTGCTAAAATGGATCATGAATCCCTGAAATTGACTATCCGTCACCTTTATAATCCTGATGGAAAGGCAGGTCAGATCAGGCACTTCCCCTGCAAAGGAGACTACAACAGTGACGTCTGCTTGCTGCAAGGCATTTATTTGTCTGGAGAGGGAGGTGATGCCTTAGGGAACTAGACTAGAGGAGGAGGGAGAGAAGAAACCAACTACCCCAACTGCCTCTGTGAGAATAAAAGAGAGGACCCTAAATGTATGCACAGAAAGACTGCTGAGGGTATTGAATGAAAGAATATTACAAGCAGCTAAGAATCAGGATTGCAGCATGAAGGCCTCCCCCTAGGCTGAAGAGTTCAGTTTCAAAGTTAGATAAGTAACACATTGTCAGTGGGAATTTCTGGCATGAGATTTCATGAGATGAAATCTACAAATGGGGAAAACTTACAAATGTCTGGAGACTCTAGTCATACCTCCTTCAAATTCAGTGTCAGAACCTTTCTTGCAAAGTCAAATAAAAAGTTTGCAAGTTTGGAGACCAAATTCATCAAGGTGTTATCACTAGCCATTATGACATGTGGCATCTCTGCAACAAAACCCACAGAGTGATGGCAGCATCAAATTTCACAGGGGGGTGTTTATTTGAAAACAACAAGCACATTTGATCTGAAAATCATTAAACTGTCCTGGTGAGTCTTCTTGACTGCATATAGGCACATGCAAGAAGGACTCTAGGAGAAAAGACTAACTGGCATGATTTTGTTTCTAATGAGATTTACATGCTGCTTCCAGTAAACCTAGAACAACCACCTTCTTAAGACAAGACTTGTTCTGAAGTATAAACACAAGTTGTCTCATTCACGCACCTTCCAGGTTAGGGCATATCTCAGTACCACCAAACACTAAGAGCAGCACCTGTTCTCGGTGTCCATGTTCTGTTCCCAGTATAATTTCTTACACATCAGGCAGCCTAGACAAAATCACCAACATTAATATACCTTATTCTTTCCTATGCAAAAAGAGGATACTACTAGTACGTATATCACAGAGCCACTACAAACTTGTTGTCAAAAGTGGGGTAGACTCTTTGAGATCCACAGATAGATAGGATTAAAGAAGGACAAAGACTACTTATATCTTGCTCTTCTCACCTGTCCTTTCTTCCCCTTTCCTCTAGTGCCTCTCCTGGGTAAGTCACATCCCAGCTAAACCTCTTAGTGAGTGATTACATTAGAGATAGTGCTAATTACCAAATGTCATCTGTGTGGTACAATCTTATCAACACCCCACACTTCCTCCCCTGAGGTGAGTGGGCTTGATCCATTTCATAAAAGTATCCTAGTTATCTGCTCTAACAAGCTCCATTCCCTCAGGCTTGAAGGTGGCCGTTTTCCCTCTTTTTTTTTTTTCATCCCAAGTACAAATTCAAAGCTTTTCTGCCAGAACATCTTCCAAGGAGGGTTTTCCCCAGCAACAGACTGGTGGATATTATCCACCAGTATAAAAGGAGCAAGTCAGTTCCCAAGGTGCTGTATTTCAGATAACACTCTCATACACTTTCCCCCTCACACACCATGCAGCAAGCAGTTCAGTTCTATCACCTACCATGGGGCAGAGGATCTCAATACTTGCCCCGCAGCTGCAAACACCTGGTTTTGAACATGGGATAAGAAAGGAAAAGCAGAAATAGATAGGTTTAGTGCATGAAAGTCCATAAATGCTTTGGTATGGCAACTAAATCACAACTGTAGTATTGTCTGATATTTTATTTCTAGAACCTGCATTTGACCAAACTCTGCCTGTGCCACACTCTTCCGCCTTGCAGCACTCCCTGCTAGCCCAGTTTGGTGCTCACTCCACGTCTCTGACAAAGTAGCTGACATGCAGTGCCTCCATCTAACACGCTTTGGAGCTGAGGTGCCCACTGCACAGAAGTTCATAGTAACCACCAGAGCAAATGGCTACAAATAACCTGAAAGAAATAAGGTAATGACCCTCTTGACATCCTTCAGAGACCCAAGTCCAACTGAAAAACATTAACAACGTAACGTGGGGCAGGCACAGTGACCCTGTGCTTTTGGTTACAGCACTGCTGGTTCCCAAGGTTTTAACAGGCTATTTCCATCTTGCACTATTATCCAGAAGGCAGTTTGCTCCCTTATTACTAGATACTTTGGTTGTATTCTTTCTGGGGGTTTGGTTATTTTTGTGTTTGAAGGTTATTAGTGGGGGTTTTTTATATAATTTGTGTGCATATTATTCGCTGTCCCTGGAATTCGTTTTGTTCCCTGCTAATGAAACCTCTGCGTCGCTAACAAAGCAGAAAATAAAAAAGGTAAATAGCACTCTCCAGAAACAATTTGTTTCTTGTTCTGTAAATTCTTGCTGAACAGCATCTCAGGGAATTTTCACCCCAATAAGAGAAGAGAGAAGCAGAAGGTGATTGAGAAGGAGGTGGACAAAGGTGCTACAAATACAGTTAGTTGATCTGGAAAGGAAATAATAATTATAGTCATACCGTAGACAAATAGGCACTCAGAGAGCTGCACCTGTGAAACTCCAGAAAGCATTCGAGCACAGTCAAGCCATTCGATTGAATAGAAATCATTGGTTGCCGAGAGATTTGAAGGGGAGATTAGTTTTCTTGTGTTTAACCCTTTGGAGCTATGCCAAGAGTCAGCTGCTCTCACCAGAGTCCAGACTCAGGAAACAGAACAGGACACAGGAAATTAATGAGTAATCCTGTTCTGCAAAAATTACAGTGGCATAAGGTAGGTACAGACTGCATCTGGTGGCATTGCTGTCAGCGAACGTGAGACAAGGAAGATGAAACTTGGGGAGAGTGTGCACTGCCACTGCTGACTAGAGAAAAGCAAAAGACCTTCTACAAAATGCTGTTTCTTTCTCACATAGGAGAGGCGTTATGTTCATTTTCATACATCTGAATATGAGTCACAAGGCTGAAATTTTCCAAAACCCAGGACTGTTGAAGAGATTTTCAAGTTCGTATTGAAGCTCCTAAATTAATGGCTTGAAAAGACCTGAACTTCCAGCTCCTTACACTAATTTTACTGTCTGACATTCAGATCTCTAAACTCTCTAATCCAAGCAAAGAGGTAAAAACAACGTCATAGGGCAGGAAGGGAGAAGATCTTACATCCTTCCATCTGTACAGTCCAGTAATATGCCATCCCTGTGATGTATTGCTTGGGAACTAATAACAGAAATCAGTATCCTTCCCAGAAAAAGCAAACCAACCAATCTCAGATTCAGCCAGAGAGAAATGCACTGAAAAACAGGACTTATTTCTCAGATGACTCATTTGTTAAAAGTAGCTAAGGGAACTGGATGGCCAAAAGCCACAGGTCCCCAAGTCCCTTAGCCACCTTTAAAAATGCGTGCAGAGTACTCCACACATGAACACACTTCTGCACTATCATTCTCTGGATTACTGGACCAGCCCTTGTACGGAAGATTAAATACAAACTGCTCTACTGCTAAACTGTATTTATTGAGCTTTAACCACCATGTAATTTACACATCTCTTCTTGCAGAGTTGAAAAAACTCCATCAACAATAATAACGGCAACACTCAATTTCAACTGGTATGTTTTTAACCTACAATAAGCAATCTGTTACATCTATAACGAGCCATTTAGAAGTTACGCAAGGTATTAATTGAGCTGCTAGGAGACCATGCAGGTTGGTTTTGTACTAACTCCACAGCAAAAAAGAATGCTGCAACCAGAAAAGTCCTGGCAAAATAGCAGCACCATCTCGGGAGATGATTGCTGCAGCTGTACTAGTTATTTAC
Source organism: Buceros rhinoceros silvestris (assembly GCF_000710305.1). Taxonomy (NCBI): domain Eukaryota; kingdom Metazoa; phylum Chordata; class Aves; order Bucerotiformes; family Bucerotidae; genus Buceros; species Buceros rhinoceros. The sequence goes on from NW_010430884.1 coordinate 102,906, forward strand.
ATGAAGTCAATTCCAAGTGATTATTAAGAACATGAGGTTTATCGTGTAATATAAAAGGCCAGTTCATTACGTCCGCATAAGCTACAGCTTAAATGGCAAACCTCAATAATTCAGTTTTTCTAACAGCAGTTTGGGATTTAATCACTGCACAATAACTGCATTAATTCTGAATTAATTCCTTAATGGAGATGTAATTGTCTTGGGCTTCATCTAAGGGGCCAAAATCTGCTCTCACCAGCATAAATCCAGTGGAACTTCATGTAAGAGAGTGGGATGATTTCAACATAAAGAAGCTTGAAGTCAGCAGGCAGCTGAGTTTTACACTGGTATCAGAGAAAACAGTATGGCCTAACCATCATTTGTACTTTTTCACTTTCAGTCCCAAAGGACCCATGTTTGCCCGGGCAAAGTCTGTACAAGTACTAAACACAGAAACAATATCATCTCTATTTTCTACTATTATAATAATACATTTGTAAGACATACTTCATCCCAAAGAGTGGCAAAGTATTTTACTGCAGGGAAAACATTTCATTTAATACCAAAATGCTTTCAGGTCTGGGGTGAAGAACTAGCTCGTACAGATGGAGGAGCTAAAAAAGGCAGAGAGTTAGCCACATTTCCATTTGGTTAAGACATGCAAGCGAACACCTCCAAGTGCTCTAACAAGCCTTATATTGACCAGTGGAAGGAAAACGGCTTCAGAAGATATTCACAAGAACTCAGATACTTTTGTGGCAGGCACTCTGCAAATCCTTAAGATAGAACTGAAATCACTGGGGGGAAAAAAGTGATCACTGCTACGGTTATAATATGGAAGAAAACGGTGATGGCAAGAAACGGATATTGTAGGAAGAATGCCTAGATAGCAGGAACACAGACTGATGAAACATATATTT
>NW_010430885.1:0-20684 GCF_000710305.1 Buceros rhinoceros silvestris
CTGGCGGCCAGGGCGGGCTGGCTGCTGGGGACGCCTTCGGAGGAGCTTGTGGGGATTCTGCCCAGGCTGCAAACAAGGCGATCAGATAGCAGCTTGTACTTTAATTCAGATTACGAGTCTATGTTTATCTCATGGTGGGGGCGTAAGACACACTTGGTAGATAACTTAGATTAACAAGTAGATAGCCTGGAAAGATGCATCACTGAACAGGACTTAATGGTTATTATTACCGTTATTATTTCTCTTTGTGTTACTGTTAGAGACTCCTCTCCTCTAGAGAAAAGAGACACTACCAGTTCTCAGGTATTCAAGAAATTCTTCAAAAGAGCCATGGGGATACACTGCCCTCTGCATCCAACGTGAACAGGATAAAAAGCAATGGGCTTAAATCGACATAAAGGATATTTGGGTTAGACAATAGATAAAATGCTGTAACAAAGAGAGTAAAGTAATGGAAAAGATTGCATGAGATGGCTCTAGAGACCTCATCACACCAGTTTTCAGGAAGAAGTGAGACCAGCTTTGGATAAAGAGCAGCAGAGGAATCCTAGAGGACTCATCAGGGTCCATTCTAGTGCTGTTTTCTATGATTAAGAGAGATGAAGATTGTACCCAGGTACTCATACAGTGTCTTGCCCAATGGTACAGACTGCATGAAGTCAGATATAATTCTTGATAAACACTTGGTAACCATCTCTTCAGATCCAAACACACTAATTGAAAGCTAACTCAGGTATACTGATACTAATGGCAGTCCCCCCTTTGGACTGCATCCCATTCACACCCTTACAACTGACATTCAAAAGAGAAATCACGGATAAAGAAGCATCTTCCTCTTGTAAAGAATTTTTATCTTTCCTTTTGGAGACATTTATTTTTAATATTGGAAAACATGTGTTTGTCTGGTTGGCTTGGTTCTTTTCTTCAAGCCCTTCAAGCTTGGAAACAGACTTTGTTGTATATGTGTGTAACAGCTTCCCATACTGTGAGCCATAAGGATAAAACTCACACTTGAACTAAAAAAGAAAAGAATCATATTTCATGAACAATGTATTCTAACATTCCTACATACCACATATGTGAATATATTTCATGTAGTAACAAACACGGAAATAGTAAGATTATTTTTCTGAGGCTGGTGAGGTAAAAGTATCTTCATTTTACTAGATGGTGTTTCTGGATTGGATAGAAATTCAGAATTACCTGAAAGGATAACAAACCCCTTATTTTGGGCATTATTTAAAGGGGATGGGTGGGGTACATCCTCTTGAAACCTGGTAGAGCCTTTTATACTGAGATTCTCTCTAGCTTTTTCACAAAAAAATATTTATGGTGTCTTCTATAAATAAGAGCCTAAATTTGATTTCAGTGGAGAGTTTTCTCTTTTAGCATGGTGACCTTCCGGTGTGTGGGTCTTCCTCATGCAGAAGTTTCCAGTTCCTGTGATGCCCCTTCTCTGTGTTGGCGGCTCTGAGGTACATGCAATTGCAGCTGCACACCACCAGGAATGAACCTGCTGTTGAGTATTTCTGTTTGGGACTGTCTTCTCTTTAAAATGGCCGAATAGCAATGAGACAAAATGATGGAATATGAAGCTGCAATAGCAAAATGATGACTAATTTAAGGCATTGGAAATGCTGGTACTTCAAAATGCCTTCAAGGTATTAACTAATCCACAGCAAAGTACACGACACAGGTAGAGACTCTGATTTACAAGCTGTAAGCCCAAGGCTACCTAGATTAAATTAGCCTCTGCAGGCTCTCTGTGCTCTGGGTACGCTATGTAGAGCTGCAGTGAGTATTGGAAATCATGTCTGTATCTGTCCACCGTTCATCTCTGATGTCATTTTGGGAGTATGTCAAACTCTCCATGGCGAAGCAGAAAAATCTTTGCCCCTCTTCATAATTGCTTTACCTATTTCTTTACCTTTACTTTTTTCATACTATGAGCATATGTATGCAAGGAAGCACAAGGTAAAACAGTCTCCTATTGAAGATGCCAAGTTTCATACTACATTTCAGTTTTACACATTGATTTTTCTTGTGTGTCTCTCTAATTTCATGTGCATAAACTGATCACTGTTATAGCTTACTAGACCGGGAATCAGCTCCAGGTTGACTGGAAAGCAGTAATTAAAAAAAAAAAAAAAAAAAAAAAAAAAAAAAGGCATTTACTTTTATTATGAATAATAAATCTTTCATTAAAATTCCTCCCATCTCTCTCAGTTCCTTTCTGGACAGATTAACCACGTCACCCATGTAGATTGCTGATATGTTGTCTCTGATGTCTGAAGCAGGAAGAAATGGAATCGAGCAGTCCCAGGGAAGCACTTGACTACAGTAAAGTGGCATATTACAGCCATCAAGAGATTTTCCCATCAGATGCTATAACCAGCCATCTTGAAAATGGTTAATAAAAAGACTTGACAATAAAATCACATTAGTATTTAGATTTCAGAGAAGCAAACACATTTGCATGTATGCCTATGGCTATTTTAGTCTTAATTCTGAAGTTCCCACATTCTGGTACAGCCTCCCTCACCAACCCTCCTGCATCTTTTAAGAAATCCATCTCTCTTTCTCACCTTTCTTAACACTAGTCATTCCATTTATCACACAGATAAAACTACAACAATTTTATAAACAACATACAGTCAGGATTTTTAAATATGAAAAAGTTACCCATATCTATCACTGAATCAGTTTGCAAGGAGATAAAACATATTTTATTAGACCAGATGGTGCAATTAAGAAAAAAAGAGAAGCCCGGATACAATGTAAAAATTGAACTTTTCCCATTTGGAGTAAAAAATGCATTAGCTTAACTTTTCAAATGATGTTGATCTTTAAATGCATTTTATCTTCAAATTCTGGAGAATTAATATTATCAAAACTGACATTAAATTTCTGATTTTAGTGAAAAGACGTGTCAGAATGAAATCTTTTTATTCATGGAAATTTTTCTTAAGGGCGGGGAGGCTGAAGAGGAGTAGACAATAACAGTAGTCATAAAGTGATAAGTCACATTCTGAATTGCAAAAGGTGAATCCCTTTTGTGATCAGACAGCAAAGCGATAAGGATGAAAAAGACATTCAATCGCACCAAACTTCTCTGAAAAGTTTGGCAGGTCTGCAAATTGATGGGGCTCTAAGATTCAGGCCATATGAAATTGAGAATATTAAAAACAAACAAGAATAGAAGGCAGAGGAGTTTCAACTGACATTTTCAGAAATGCATTTAGTACAGGAAAGAGTCCCTTTGGACTAGAAAGTAACTAACATAACCTTTTAGAAAAAGAGTCAAGGGACCTGACAGCAAAATACAGAGCAGTCACATTCACAATCTACTCTCAGAGATCAAAAGGAAGAATAGTTAAAATAGTCAGACTTCTCTTGCCTTCAAATGGATCCTTTGTTAAGACTTCTTTGAAGATCCCTCTGACATGCTGCTCAGGAGAGAAGCATCCCTTAGCTAAAATGTCCTAGAGCGCTTGATAACACAGCCCACCAGCAACAAATGTCTAATGTGAAGAAAGACGCATCAACAGATAAGGCAGAAAGTGGAACAATGGGATAAGAATAACAGGTTGTCATAAACAAATCCTTCGCTTGCTGAAAAGAATGCCTGCATACCTTAGAGACCAGCATTAGAGCTGGCTCATTGCTTTGTCAACAATTCAAGAGAAAAAAAAAATAAAGAATTGAAATTGGTTTTGTGTCTTGTACAACAGCAGAAGAAAAAACACATTAAGGCTGCAAAAATAAACTACAATTAACCCTGATTTAGTCTCCAGCATAACTCTCCTGGAAATGGTATATAAGGTGTATCCCACCTCCTACTGCCCGATAAATTACAAATAAACCTTAGAGACATCAGACAAAGCAGCATAAACACTTGCAGATGTCTCTTTAGAACTCAGCTAAGGTAGGTAGTTTGTGGTTTTCTATTTTTAGGGACAGATTGTCAGCTGATGTAAGCAGACTCAGGTCTACTGAAGTTAAGATGCCAAAAGTTAGAACTAAGAACATCAGAACTAAGAACACAGTTAAAACCCTATGTTGAAGCACAACAGCAGTTTACACCACGCATTGTTAAGGCTTGAACAGGAGATCTGTTGAAGACTCAGCTGTTAAATCCAGCTCTCCGGAGCTTCAGTCCAAACACTTGACCCACAATCACCATGAAAGATGTCCGTGAAGCCACCAGTGTTTGCTGCTTTCATAGAGCCTTACATGGCTCAGTTCCTTCGCAGTGTTATTTGCCCCTCCCTGCACACGCCCACTAATCCTTTTATACGTCATCGTAATCTAAACTAGACTGTAAGTGTCTCAGTGTAGGGACTTCATCTCCTCTTTTATTAGTAAAGTGCCACATATACCTTTAGTACTATGTAAATAAATAATAAGGCTAATAAGGCTGACTCTATATATAGGGACTTAAAAGTCAGACAATCTTAACATCAATCTGCCACTTTATTAGCAGCCAGTGAAGCTTGCAGATTCCTGGCCTAATGTGCACACGCCAGCCAGTTTCAGTTGGCAGCATAGCTGCAGGTGACAAAACATCTTTTCTGACTTGCATAAAAATATGTGTGGAAGCAAGGAAAAACCCAAGAAAATAATATCCACTATAGAGACAAATGATACAGACTGACAAAGAGATTTAGAAACTGGGGGAGCAGGGGGCTGTATAAAGCCTGTGATGATTCAAAAGTGCAGAAAGATGTTGGAGTCAGTGATGCTGATGGTGATAGATTGGGCATTTGGCAATATGCATCTCTTGTTGTTCCAAGTTGCTTGTCTAAATTCCTGTTCCCTTTGCTTTGTTTCTTTCATCAGAAATAATCTGTCAATACAGGGAGCATGGGAATGGAAACTGAATCCCTTACCTGACCAGGACTGAAAGTGCACCGCCAGGAGAGGGAAGGGGCAGGACATGCCGGGGTGCTCGGGCATTTGCCAGGTGCATCTGTTAAATAATGCAAACATGTTAAACAACACAAACTGTGACCTTTGTTTAGCACCAGATGAACTAAACTCAGAGATCCTATTTCAAGCTTCAAAACCTGTCAGACTAAGGCCAGAACTCCCAGAGGTGGCTTGGCTTTTAGAATTACTGGGTTTGAGGATCTCTGGCCACTGGCATACAAAAAGCTGGTACATTTAGAGAGGATCACTTGGCACCTCCTGAAAAGAGATTTGGGTGTCTTAGAAGTGAATCAAACCACATCATTAGTTCCCTTAAGATACCCTTGAGACAGATTAAGCATTTTATGGGATGACATGGGGGAAGTAAAACAAATACTGGACAAGGTATGGGTGATGACACTGACAAAAATTAAATCCTCATGCCCCCATACTAAACAAGGTAATTCAGGTCACTAGTCTCTGCATCTCATCTATTCTAGATGGTTGTATTGAGGCAGCTTTTTTGGTATAGTGCTTTCTCTTTGTAAGCACATGGATTCTCTAGTGTGAATTCCACTATCTCCTTGATAACCTCTCTGAAAATACTAGCTTTCATGTCAGAGTGATGTAGAGTCACCTACACACTCGCCTTTTCTTATGGTGCAAGAAAAGAGAAGGACCTACAATGGTTGTGAAGAGCTCAGTGGGCAGCTTGAAGGTGACAAGCAGCAGAGTTTACAAGAGCTGCCAGCAACAAACGGTAAAGGGAAGGTTGCATTTAAGGACCCTCACTGGACTGAACCGGAGTACGCCTGCATGTATTCATGCTGCATATAGGGGCCATCAGCTGTTTTGTAAAGGGAAACATCTATGGCACAAATAGTGAAAAAACCTGTTACACTGGAAACAATATTAAATGTAAGTACATGGCAGGGCAGACAGTGCCAGAAAACAAATACAATGATACATAAAAAAAAGTTTCTCTATAAAAATCAAATCTTACTCAGATACGAAACCTGTTAACTTCAGCTGACGCAGGAGTATAAGGTTCTTCAGATGAAAGAAGGTTGCTGCATATATATCTGTAAATAGGTTCTATTTTATCACAAATTGACTTAAAATAGTTTTACAATTCTTTTCCTTTTCTCACTCTTCTACTGACGATTTATTATTCTAACATCTTCACTCTCCTTTCCCATGCCTGCAGTTCATCCTGTGAACAGAGACAAGACTAGCAAAGTGTCATTTTTCTTTTGGTATGATGGCCTTTCACCTTTGTGATCCTTTGGAGGACACATAGTCTTGTGCTTAAATCACTAATCCCCTTTGGAGGAGATCCTGCTTTCTGGGTGGCTTCATCAGTCAGACCTACAAAGCAACTGCTTCTCAATTTATATTATTTTAAATGACACTCCCTTATCTGTCATTGTCACATGGCACAGTAGGCCGTCTTTGCAAGAAGAGCGGGATGCTCTGTTTTGACACATTCAGCTCTCTACTGCAATTAGAACCTGCTGACTAATCACACTTCGTCTGCCTCACAGCCACATTTTCACTTCTTCACTTTCCTTACAGTCTTCAGATTAATGTCAAATCTCTGAAATGGATATGATTTGTCAGGAATAAGCTCCAGATTTACAGTGATGAACCTCAGTTTTGCCTCAGCAGAAAGTTTCCTTTCTTTCATCCTTCTTTGTCACCAAACATTGATCTTTTAAAATGAAGAACAGCATTGCACTCAAGGCACTGAATTCTGGACACCTGTTTCCAGTTTTTAACTATGCCACAAATTTCTCCAGCAGGTTTGCCATTGTCACTGGGACAGGGGCTTGCCTTCCCTAACTCAGCTGTCCAGTCTAAACTGTCCTCTACAGACAAGACAGAAGCATCACCAGTGGTCCTGAGGACATCATTCTCTGCAGGTGTCTTTCACTCTCCTTTGACTAATGGAGAAGTCTGGGCAACAGCGTCAATCTCCACACCATGGCTTTCGGAGGCCTGATCTTTACAAGGAAATCCTATCACTACCTACTCTCCAACCCAGATCTCTAATATGGTCATAACAACCATGCTCTTCTTCCATGTGTTACCAGCCACCTCTGTTCAGGATACAAAATGTTAGAACGCTCATATTTTGTGTTTGAAGAGTGCCCAGTTAGATAAAAGAGGAACTATGTGTGTCCCCAGTGCAGGAAAGGTTGCAGCACCACTCTAGCTCCTGTTAAACAAGACAGAGGAGGACACAGCCATCTTCCAAGGGCAGGTGGAGTACTCTGAAGCAGTCAACCAAATCGATCCAGATTTCTTCTGTTAGCCAGTAGGAAGATTACTCAAGGATGATTTTCAATATCATTTCAATTTGGCCTATATTTGGCTTATATTCTGCAAATATTTCATATTTGCTGGATTTGTTAATATCAGAGTATGGATTCAGAATTCAAATATATGCAATTGTTTGGCCTGCTATGTTCATCTGTCACTGATCACTTTCACCTTCCAACCTCATAATTCCTCATCTTGACACATTAAAGTTTTGAGCAGAAGAAAGCCACAAACCTCTGAACGTTCAGAGGCATCTGGAACTGAGCTTTTTGATTACAATGATTATGAAAATTGATGTTAAATATCAAATTCACATCCACACTCTGTATCTGGTTGTGAATATCCAAACTTCAGAAATACCCATATAACACCTTATTAAGTGAGTCAAGTGTTGGTTTCTAAGAACAGATCCAAATGGTTTGGATTTTTCCACCGTATCTTAGAATTCCGCACTAGCTTTTGTTCACCCTTTAAATCAGGTGGCAAGGAAGAAGGTTTCTCCAGTTCAGATCTTGTGCCTTGTTAATGCCATAAGGATCGGGAGCCCCAGGCAGTTTGGTCTGAGCTGATCTCTACTCTTGATCCACTGTTGAGAAGACTTATGAATCCAGAAGCAGCAAGTATCACTATAACAAGTTTACAGCATCAGGAACAACATAATGAGGAGAAGCTGCTGAAGCAATTCCCTCTTTGCCAGGAAGCCAATCTGCTCCTGGCTCTCATGCTCATATGAAGGATGTGTTCAAATTTAGGTCTCGCCTTATATAGTCAAATAAGGATCCTATCTGTGCTTAAGGAACATTTTGTCTGAAGTTATTTTCTACTTTTCATTTCTCCTTTAGCTAAGGAACACTTCAGTTAAGTTCATTCTGAAAATGTTCTCCCTGTCATAAACACTCCAGTAAACACTGGCATCTTCTCATGGTATACATAATAGTGCACAGAACACCACCAGCAGTAGCACAATTCCTGTAGACCAATTATACTGCTGACATTTGCTAAATAACCAACAGACACGACAAGACATGAGCTGCTCTTGTTCTCCTAGTGTGAAGACAGATGGGCAAACAGTCTTGTTCAGACAATTCTCAGAATTTTAGTTAAGCAGTTAAAATAAACAAGGGGTCAGAAAGAAGTATTTCCTTCATCTATACTTTCTGATAGTTTACAACACAAAGATGACCGGGTAGATGTATACATTTCATACAGATACACAGTTACATACAAACAGATGCAGGCACACATGTACACAATTAACATGCGATACAGAATATGTAGTATCAGCTTATGTGGATCATGTGTTTTTACAAATGCACTCTTCCAATAGTACATTTATGTATTATTAAGATGTGACATTCAGCTGTACATAATGCATTTTAAATTTATTTAAGTTGTTTCTTCAATTTTTCAGAGATAACTTATGTACTGAATGACTTTCTAAGATCCCTTATTTAGAAGGGTCGATACTAATCTGATTTTTGTGTCAACCTTACATCACAAAGCAAAGCAATTTCAATAATAAAATTAGTTATTATTTGGAACTGGTCTCCAAAGTGTGATGTTGGCCTGAGTTTGGAATGACAATAAACTCAAAGCTAGGCACATGCTTAAGTACTTCCTGGATCAGAGCCAGTAAAACCAGCTACAATGAGGGATTCATTAAACGCAGACTTACAAATCGTTAGCATGGAAATGGTCACCAAAAAATTTTAAGTAGGTTACACAGAGAGACTGCTGCAAAGAGAAGAGGAGACACAGTAGTAACAGCCCCTGTTGGATGTAACAGGAAGCTGAGGTCAGAAGAATCTGCCCAAAGCATCCCAGTAAGTACCTGACTCTGTTCCCTCAGACCATGTGCTAAAGTAAGACTGCTACTGCTTTCCACTGACCTTAATATGGCCCTCAACAATGGGGAAAGGTGCCAGGCTGGGAGATTCAGGTGCAGTTCTGCGTATTAAGGACTCCATATGTGTTTGCATCAGTGATTTATATCCATATTAAGGGACTGCAAAAACATTTGCACGTTGACGGAAACTGAGTTAAAAAAACAAAAACATGCTGCGGATGCGCAGCTGCAGTGATGCAATAGCATCACCTATGAGGCAACCTAAACAATTTTAGATATGCACGGTACAAAAATATCAACATGCTCCCTAAAGTGGTTGAACAGATTTAATTAACTCCTGTTTGTATGCAGAATTCAGTATTTTCAGTACAACACTTCCAGCACTGCCCTTCGCCTGGCTTCCCACTTTGCACTTAAGGTTCTCATGTCCTTCCTGTTGTAAATTTACTGCATCACTGAAAAATCAAAATTGTGGTGAAGGATATGTAGATAGATAAAAAAATGGTGAGAACAACAGCAAATTGGATGAACTAAACCACACTCTTCCCATAAGACCTTTACTGTCCACAGGAAACACAAGTTCTTGATACTTAAATTCTAATGCTAAAGACCGAGGCATGGCAAACTACTGAATTCTTAGTATATTTATTCAGGAAGAATGAAAGATTGTTGGTCCCTCTGGGATTATGAGTCTGAGAAGCATTGTTATTTCAGACCTGATGTTTAGGCCATTAATGATTCAATGCAGCCCTTTCCTTTACTTCAGTAGCTGTAGGCCTGTCCCTAATGTCATTTTTTTCCCACTTAGCCTGTGGATTTGATGTGTGATGTGATTAACATCTGAAATATATTACTTGGGCTGGTGTTAATTTAGCTGATATGTTACAACTTTTAAACTCTGTTGGTCATGGAAGGCTGAACTACTGGGGTAATTAATTCCGGAGAATTTTAACTATAAACAAAAATATTTTAAAAATTAAAATTAGAATTAAAATTAGAGAAATGCTTTCGTCTATCACACTTTATTAGGAACCCACCAGTGGTTAGGTGTCCTGTAAAGAAGCCCCAATTCTCCCACTAAATTTGTGTTAGCTAGATAGGTAATACAGGAAGAATATGCTCTCAGTCTGCGTTTCAAATAGTTATTCCAGCATCAACATGCATCTTAGGAACAGCCCTTTATTCACTGTGAGCTGGACCAGGTTCATCAATTCCACATTCTGAAGTCTCCCAAACCAAGACTTACATTTTGCAGTTCACATTTTTGGTGAATCAAATCTTTCAAGTTTCACCCTCATTAGTTTTCACTCAGGACTGTCAGTTAATGAAATGCAGGATGGCACACATCCTCAGCTCACGTAAATCTGCCCTGCCACTTCACAGGTGGCTCTTTGACGTCAGTGCAACCGTGACAATTTCCATCAACTCCAATATATACTTTTTCCTCCTGTTAGCCACTTCCCTGAAGACATGAATCACTAGATACTGCCACTGCTGTCATATAGTGCCATATAGACAAAAGATAAGTCACTTAGAAAGCTTCACACGTCAAGCTACCAGAGGATATGGTTTTGAAAAAAACAGTCTAACTTAAATGACAAATGATGAAACATCGGCTTGACCTTTGCGCTGTAGTTTTCTCCTTTTCATGCTTGAGGATAAGCTTTTAATTCTCCTCATGCCTGCAGCTATTACTCAGCAGATATCAGCTGCTGAAGGACCTCTTCCCACGCCCTCTTAATACTGTATGTTTGCACTGTCACTTCTGGCACTAATGGAAGCAGCATCCCTAAATACATTTCTACCATTAAATACTAAGAAGAAAGATGGGATGGGAGTGTTGCCTCTCTGGTGGGAAGATGTGCAGGCTGACAGAACAAAAAGGAGTATTTGAAAGACATATTTTTACTGGTCCAAGGGAAGGACCTTCCTATAGTGCGTGGAACACATGCTGGTAAATTATAATCTTTCTAAGTGAAACTGAAAATTAATTTAATCTCAGCTGCAGAAGTAGCAACAGGGCACAGATTTTATCTGTAAGCACTCTTTCTAGACCCAGACTTTCATTCTATAAAGGCTGCAAAAAGGATTTCACAGATTCTTCTGAATTAAAAAAAAAAAACCTTTTCTGTATGTATATATGCCCTTTTTCTATACTGTAATTTGGCATCTGCACATGAGAAATAAAGACATATCAGCCTGAAGATCCCCAGCTCAAGCAATGAGAGCTAAGGATAACACCTCTACAAATTAAAAATAGAATAAGAAATACACAATAAAGTACTGCTCCTTGCAGAATAACTCCTGCTCTTCATCTTTTCTGTTTTACAGTGATGCATGGATTATTATTATCACCAGCAACACACCAAGAGAGCACATCCATTTTCATACTCCAGTCTTTCTTTTGTCGATAACCACATGGATGGCATTTGCTAATGCTTTTTAAAAAGGCTTCTTTTAAAGTGTTAGTATTGGTTAAAATAACAGTTTTTAAAAGTCACAATTCTTACCCCCAAAGCTACAATACTTGTCACATGTGCCACCACTGCCCTTATAGCATTAAGATGGAAGAGTTTTCAAATGTCTGGTTGAGCAATAAATGTAAGCTTGAAGGGGTTTGGTTATCTTGCTTTGTTGTGGATTTTTGCTTGAGCAATCAAACTAATTAGCCAGCTTCTCCTTTTCACACTGCCACTTTCTGGTCTTTTTCACTTCAGGTTTCTTCTCTTATTACTATCACAAAGCTGTGTGATATGTCATTCAGAGAGTGCTGGCCAGAGATTTTCCATCAAAAACTTTCACTTAATGAAAAGGTTCTGTTCAGTTAAATGAAAACATCTGCAGCTACTCCTCACATCCTATATCAAAAGATGAGCACTTGAAAAGAAACCTCCTCACTTGCACATTTCAGATGTAAAAAATCAATGAAAAACAAACAAAAATAATTTTCATCACTTTTTTGGGGTCACTGGAGATGAGGAGGAAGGAGGTGAGAATGATGAGTATATGTTTTTTAACCAATTCTCTTTGATAGGATCACATGTGCTGTTCTCTGTGAATATTGAAAATACATGGTGGAAACATCTTCATTGGCTTTTACTACAAAGTTTGGTTTTATAAGACCTAAATTTATGGACTTTTAGTTTTGGTTTGTTTTGGTTTTTTAATGTTTTTTTTTAAAATCCAAATCAAGCCTTCCTGCATTACAGGAAGCAGGCAATCCCAGCTGAGGGGCCCCATGATGGCTGCTCTGAGTTCACGGTGGGGGTACACCATGGTAACACCCTGATGCAACAGTCACAGCATTCTGTGACCCAGCCAAGGTGATTTCTCAGCCGCACCAGTGCAAATAGAAAACCATCCACTAATGCCACAGGATTTCAGCTAATTCTGCAGAGAAGCTAAAGATCCACTTGAAGGACTTGGTAGTAAGTCCTCGTGAATGGGGACTTGTGCTTTTCTGTTTTCAGTTTTCTTTGATAACTCATTGCATTTAAGATAGCTGGATTTTCTCAGAATTCTTTGCTCTGGTACCATGTAATTTTTAAGTGTTGTGCCTCTCTACCCTTACAATTTATCTACTTGCATCCTTGCTCTTTGCATATCTGTACAGACAGAAGCAACCATGAGATTTTTCTTAGGGTTGAGATAGCTCCTCTGCTGTCCCCTCTTAAAGCTCCACCGCAGCAAGACTATAGCAACCCCTTTCAAAGCAACATCACTGTATTTCTCTCTAACAGCCTGATGCAGTGACAGAGATTGATATTTGAGCTCTGTGTGGTGACACTCCTTCCCTCCTTTTGTTGCCATTATTTTCAATAAAAGCATTACTGCTAGCGTGGTCAAGTCTCTAGTTACAAATGACTGGAAGTATGCTGTTCTCATCCAAAGGAGGAATTCTCCAAATCCTCCAAGCACTACCATGCTCAGAGCTCCTCATGCTGTCACACCTCATCTGACAGAATCAGTCTGCTCACTCTGCTAATAAGCTGTTTTGAGTTGTAACCGTACAACATGCTCAGATCTCAGATCACTAATTACCCTCTTTACTCCAGGAAAAGCCTTGTTCCAGACACTGACAAACTTATGAAACTGAAGTACCACCGGAGTCCTCACTTACTTCGCACAGCTCATGGAGACAGCTCTTGCTCATGCTGTATTTCATGTTAAAGAAATCCCAATAACAATTAAAAAATCCAAACAACTCCACCAAACTCCTTTATCTTCTTAAAAATTACATGGGTAACATTATGAGGTTTCTTCTTTAGTAGCTCTCTTTTCTTCCTTCCCATTTTGCATTTCAAAGATGCTGATCATAAGAACAAAGAAAACAATGCATTTGTTATGGATGTACTCATTGTTTAGACTGCATTTCAAAAAGTAGACTACCCTGGCTCATTAACACTCTAACACCAACAGTCTGGGAGTTAACATAAGACAGCAATCACTTCCAGCAGGCAGCAGGTATCACATCTGTATCACATACAGCATACCCTCCAAGTTACAAAACACTGTCCAACATTCCATAACAAAATTAGGATACAGAATGTGTAAGAAAACCTAAAGGGCAAACAGTACAGATCAGGCAAGAAGACGAGTTTTGCCATAATCCAAGCCTGCATTATCTGGGAATACGGTCAGTAAAAAAGGCGAGATGTTGTGTATAGATTCCAGGTTATAATGCTTCTAATAATTGTGATATACATCAAGAAGTTTATACAGGAACAGGAAAACTCTGGGGAAATAGAGGGCATCCTCCATTCTGTAATGTATTGCTTGTAATATCGCACAGAGGGAATGCGGCCAGAAGTCTTGCATAAATAATGTCAATGAGTCAATCCAGGAACCCCGCAATAATGCATCAGCCTAGAGGGATGATTTGTGTTCAGACATCTGCCTCCAGCTATACTTTTTTCCTATCTGTTATTCCATTCCCTAGTTCACATAGTCTTATATCACTGGGAAGACACAAGTGGCATTTGACTTGCGTCAAGAGATGATGGGTTTTGTGGGCAGGAGCTACACCATATATCTTTCATGCCCTTATAACTTTTTCCTGCCTTACCATCTATACTGCTGATGACTTTCATGGCAAATTAGGACACTCCAAACTCCTTATCCAGACACTATTAGGTCCATTTTAATCTACCTTCTCTTTGCTGTAAAATAAGCAATCTCTGAATTGTAAACGATCCAGGGCAAGGAGTGTTTTCCTCTGTATTCACACAGCAGAATGAGGCTATACTCTTGCCTGAAGTCCTCTGCTGCTACCATAACGTATCTGACACTGCTAAATAATGTATGTCCGTTTTTGTTTAAATCACACTAAAGTTACCAATAAGAAAATAAGCTGAGCAAAATGCACCTTGGGGTGAATAGATTACGTGAATGAATGTGCAAATGAGGGACTGAAGGAGACAGAATAAGTCAATAAATGGTTATACACATAGGGGAGCTAATGATCAGAATGCAAAAAGCCTTCCAGGACCAGATCTGTAGAACCAGAAGGCCTGATCTTACCACCTTGCTAATAACCATTTTACATGCCATCCATGTTTGCATGCAATATCTGATTCACATGCAGGAAGGGTTGTGGAACCTGTAAATAAGAAAGGAAACTAGAGAATCTAAATTGATTGACACTGAATAAATCACAACTCATTTTGCTCATAAGAATGAAGTTAAGGTGAAAGAGAACATCTCTTGCCACAGATACACGACACAACGATGAGGTTTACAATACTTCAAGAATACAGATATTCTTTGCAGTCAGCTGGTGGGTGGACAGTGCCCCCCAAATGACAGTGGGGTGGGCATGTTCCTGCAAAGTCAAAGAGAAATTCACCTGCTACTAGTGATTTATGGTCAGAGGAAGAAATAAAACATTAATAGAGGCAGATGAAGAGAGAAACCCCACTTTTTGGGGTCTAGGACAAAAAGCTGCATTCTACAGAACATAGCCTGGATCCCCTAGCACAACTAGGACATGTTTTGGGAAAGAGCACAGGATCTATTTCTCTCTCCTACTATGGAGTGAGTCACTTGAATATCATCTGTCAACACCTTAATGAGAACTGTGCCTCCAACTGTGGAGCAATAGTGGGAAACTGCATACAAGCAATGACTCCTGAAGGGAAAACCCACCCCTGTACTCCTTGTGCTAATAGCACATAAGCAGTCAAGCCTCAGGGCAGACTAGCTTTTCCCCAGTATTAACTACTGCACTGTCCACCACAAAGTCATTTGTCACCAAATACTTCCAGTATTGGTGGAACAGCTGCAAAAACATAATTAGTCCCTCCATCTCTGTCCCACTGCTGCTTCAGTGGTCTCTTTGGATATGTTTCTGTCCTCTATTGGCCAGAGGTCAAGTTTTCCAGAAGTTAGTTGCCTGTATAAATTACAGTGCACATATTTTACATCTCATTGCAATGCTTTCTTTTGCCAGCATCCGCTTCTTTGCAAATGTTCCATTTCCAAGCCATTTTTGTGCAAGCCCCAGGAGAAGCCATCAGACAAGCATGCTCAAAATTTATCCACAGACATCATTAATGCACATCTGGCTGATGAAGACATAGAGTTTATATATGGAATGCCTCCTCCTTCAAACAGCTAATCCCATAAGATACCATTTGCTCAAAGAAATAGGAGAAGGGGAAATATCTGAATGTCCAGTACAAGAAGTCACAGACTGCCCACAGCTGTTTTGGGGCAAGAAGAAAAACTTGGTACTGTTGTGTTTGAATAATTTTCAGCGTCAGCATTTGGAGCACCAATATAGCAGGAAGCAGCAGGAGAGGCACTGGATACCGAGACCAAAAGGAGACAAGTTACATCTGCTCATGGGCTTGGGTCTAAAGTCACAACGTTGAGATTGTGTTGGGACTTCCAGATGTCTCTTTGGAGACAAGCAACCAACTGACTGAAAAGATTATAAGGGTGAGACTTCTGCATTGGGATACCCTGGGAGAAGTTTGGGGACTTCCTGTTATTTCTTTCTCTTTCTTGTCACATTTACAGCAAGAGTACCAACTGTGGGGCATAACAGCCCATCACGTAAAACATGGGAAGGACCTTCAGCAATCTTGATGTCAGAAAGCAGTGAATGCAAAACTAGTTCTTCGGTGTTTAAAGGAAGATGAAATGGGCCAAGGGCAACATTTCTGAGCTGAAGGTCAAGAAGCAAACTTTAGAGAAGTAGAGACTTGATGATATTCATACCTGTCAACATCAAAAAATAGGATCCACTGCAAATTGAGAACCAAGAAGCTACATCGTGCTTTAAGCCCCCCAAACATACACTGAACTATCGCACTTTGCCTGACTTCTTATCATCTTTTAATGCTTGTTTTCGTATGATGGGAATGGATGTGAATGGAGTTATGGAGGCAGAGCAGGTCTTGACAGTATCCACACTGCAAGAGAACACCTGTTCCAGGGCTGTTCAGATCACCTACGGCAGGACTGTGTTTCCATGCACAGCCTTTTCTTTCTTTCATTAAACTGTCTTTATCTCAACCCATGAGTTTTTCAACTTAGTTTTACCTCGTCTTGCTGAGAAGGGGGAGTGAGGGACTGGCTTGATGAAACAGTTTGGTGGGCAGCCACTCCACCACAGGTGGCCATTCTGAAATTAAGAGTTTCACAGATCATTTTTTCTGACCAATCTGTGAACATTCAGAGGCTGGGCTATGGTAAACCACTGGTGGTGGTTTACACTTGTGTGAAACCCAGTAGGTGTCACACCTATCCCACTTCTCTGTGCCCCAGAAGAAGGTGCCAGTAACAACAGCAAGTATAGCCAAGTTTGCTTAAGGATATATAGAGGATGAAGGAGAAAAGAAGCAGAGGGAGGCTTGAATCCCTTCCTTCTTGCTCTCTTGCTGTCCTACCACCTGCAGCACAAAAGGGCTGTGCAATGGAAACATAACGGCTCAATCTTGGTCCAGAAAACAGTGGTATCCATCCTCTGCTGAGGAAAGGCATGGAGTACTGCCCTTTGCTCTGATGCTTTGGGCTCTGATGGTATCTAATACATCCCATCTTACCTAGCACTACCATGGATGATCTCGCTTCCCTCTGCATTGCTGCCTCCATAGTTCATGAAAACACCCGTCTGGACAGGGAAACCACCGCTGCAACAAAACCCCACCACACAAAAAGCCCCAAACCCACAATCCGCCTCACCTCATCACAGCCCTTAACCGTTTCCTCCAGCCTGAATGTAACCTCTGCTGAACTGAGCTCCACCCAACTCAACTGTCTGTGTTGGCCACACAGTAAAAAAGCTACGTGCTGTGCTCTTATCTGTCACAGCTTGGTAACAGTAAGGTTGCGCCTTGTCTGTTTGTTGTTAGCAAAGGTTCCACAAAGTCACGTTATTTCACCTTGAATCCACACATGAACACTGAATGGGACAGGACTGAGAATGAAAGTCCTTCCCTGGTTCACACGTTTCCCCTCAGCCCATCTGTCACCCTCGGAGCAGTATCAAAGCACTGCTGAGAAGGAATAGTGTGAGGAGACTGGGGAGGGAGTGAACTCTTCTTCATTCAAGGCAAAGAGAGGATGATCCAGGAATTCTACAAGTTCTGTTTATTTTTAAACAGAATGATTCATATTGCCTTGCAAGTGTATTGACGGATTTACAGAATGGTGTTTAAACAAAAGCAGCAATCACCCTCTCGCCTCGCTCCTGAGGATTTTTGCTTGCCTGGTAGAGCAAAGCTCTGCCATCTTTGGGGTTGCCTGGGGTATACAAGTATTAGTGTGAAAATAATAATCACTGAAGTAGTTACTCTTTAAAGAGTCCTAATTTCAAATTTGGGTTAAAGTTGATTGGACTAGAATAGTAATATTATGTGTAGATATATGCTCTTGGTTAGGTTTTTAGTAGATTATGAAAAAAGGCTGCAGCACCCTAAGACACTGGTTGAACTGATGCCACTGAAATTGAAAAGGATATGAAAGATGAAGTCTGATTTGGACACCTTCCAGGTGAAAGCACTCGGCCCAAAGTGAAGTCAGACAATGGCTGCTTAACAGACTGCTTTTGAAAAGGAAAATATGTATTAATCTTTTTCTCATTCAACCATGAAAACATTCCTTATCTAAAAGGAGGAGATTCCTTTGTCAAGACGTGAAAAACCAGATTTAGATGGTTCCACAGATTGGCAACAAAGAACAGTGGCCTCCTAGCAACATTCTTCAGCATCCTTCACGTGCGGACTCGGCTCTGTATTCCAACCGCCTCCTGCATGCGGCAGCCATATATTTAGGTTACGTCTGTACACAGAGCCTGTGTCTGGCAGCCCTGAACAGTCTGAACTGCTCATTACTCTTGTGCCATCGGATCTGGGGCAGCATCTGTAAGCATCTGTCTGTAAGCAGCAGGAACAGGGGTCTTGGGCATGCAATCAGAAGAGGGGAAATTATCCTTTTTGTTTCACTCTTGGACAGTTCTTGCATCATTTCCCTTGTGTATGGTGAGCTGAGATGGAAGCCTTCCGACGAGGCCTTAGATATTCTCTGGGGGCTGCTCCTCCTGAGAGCCAGACACTGGGGAATGTTATTTTGCTGTCTGAAAATATCTCCCTCTCATTTCAATACATAATATTTTTCTGTTTAAGAAACCACTTTTGTACGTTTTATGCTAAGATCTTCCTTAAAATGTAATTCCTTGCACTGCAAATTGGCTAAAGCGGGGTGCTAGAGAGAACTCAGCCAAGCAGCAGAAAGTGGGTGGTGTTTCCCCTCATTAACCTGTTTCTGAGGTAAAAAATGTTTTCTGCAGCAAAATGCCTCTGACAGGCTTCTGTCCCTGAACGTTCCTTGACTTCTTTCTTCCTTCTTTAACAAAGACTACAGCATATCATGTATCAAACTTCTGATTTATTTTTAAAGCATTGCAACACATTTCATACAACAGATCATTCGTAACATCAATCTCAATACAGCACAACTACTTTCAGACTGTACGTCCTATGAATTCACAAGAAGCCACAGGTATATAAACACCCTCTTCAGCATCTTCAGGTACTTATTGTCAGAATCACTCAAATACAGAGTCATAGATACGACATCATCTGGATACTTTGGTACTTACTGATTTCTGCGTTTGAAGACATTTTTCATTATACAGACAGACAAGAAGCCCCAGCTACTATACAGACAAGTTGTATCTATCAGCCCCCACAGACCTTGCCTAGTTTCTTTCTCAGTGTGTTTCTTCTTTCTCACACAGGAGGCCTTGTCTGTTCTTCAAAACTCCACCAATCCCACGTATTAGTGTAGCACAAGCACCCAGGATGCACAACATTGAAGAGTTTTAAAACCACACAAATGCAGGAAGGCCTAAGTGTTAGGGCTTTTCTATACTAGTAGTACACTTAGAAAGCTATAAAATACACACAGGTGTGCATGTGTGTGTTCACATATACACACTGCCTTCCAAAACAGGTGCTGAGCAATTTATCAGCCAGCATGATCTGCCAAAAATGGTGCACCCAACCCCTCACCTTCATTATAGAATCACAGATTCATCTGGTTGGAAGAGACCTTTGAGATCATTGAGTCCAACCGTTCACCCTGCACTGCCAGGGTCCCTAAACCATGTCCCTCAGTGCCACATCTACACATCTGTTAAACACTTCCAGAGATGGGGACTCCACCGCCTCCCTGGGCAGCCTGGTCCGATGCTTCACAACCCTCTCTGTGTAAAGATATTTTTCGTGATATCTAACCTAGATCTGCCCTGGTGCAACCTGAAGCCATTTCCTCTCATCCTGTCATTCCTAACATGAGAGAAGAGACCAGTCCCCAGCTCTCTAAAGCCTCCTTTCGGATAGTTGTAGAGAGCAATAAGGTCTCCCCTCAGCCTCCTTTTCTCCAGGCTCAACAACCCCAGACCCCTCAGATGCTCCTCGTAACACTTGCTCTCCAGATCCTTCACCAGCTTCGTTGCCCTTCTCTGAACACGCTCCAACACCCCAACATCCTTCTGGCAGTGAGGGGCCCAAAACTGGACACAGTTCTCAAGGTCTGTCCTCACCAGTGCCCAGTACAGGGACAGAGTCACTTCCCTCCTCCCACTGGCCACACTATTGCTGATACAAGCCAGGATGCTGTTGGCCTTCTTGGCCACCTACTCTTCCCCCAGCCCGTAACGTTGCAGGGGGTTGTTGTGTCTCAAGAGCAGGACCCAGCACCTGGCCTTGTTGAATTTCATACTATTGGCCTCGGCCCATCGATCCAACCCCTCCAGATCCCTCTGCAGAGCCTCCCAACCTTCAAGCAGACCAACATTACCTCCTAACTTGGTGTCATCTGCAAACTTACTGAGGGTTGCCCAGGACCCTCTGCAGAGCCTCCGTTACAGGGGTGTGTGACTTGTGTGGCTTGCTAAGATTCTGACCTAACTTTTCAACCTCAAGAAACCGTGTGCAGGGCTGCGGGCTGACACCTCTAGCTAGACGCTGACTCGCCCCTGAACCCCAAGCGGATTCAGCACGCCAGAAACCCGAGCCGGCTCCCGAATCAGGCCTTCAATGGGGAGACCGTGCGCGGCGGGTTGAGGGACGGCACCAAGGGGAGGCTGCAGGCCGCGGCG
>NW_010430886.1:0-12382 GCF_000710305.1 Buceros rhinoceros silvestris
ATATATATTATTAATAATTAAACATATTAATAATATGTTTATTAAGACTTGACCACTGTTGATGAAAGGTTTGATTATGAAAAAGAAAAATCAAAATGGTTGCTTTGCCACAGGAAAAATGTGTTATGATGCTACGTGCTTGCTGTCCAGTTGTGCAAATCACTTGTCAGGTCACTCTGATGATTTGTGTATCTAAATGCTTTGCAAGGGTTGCATTTCTTCCTTCTGGTTTTCTGACAACAGTGTCTAATAAAACACTTACATGGAAGCTGAATAAGAAAACCATGTTATTGGAAAGTCACACTTGCAAATTTCAACACAGAAAGAAAATTATCGAAGCGGGATCTTATTTGCTGCTTTGTATAGTATGATTCCTTTTATTAATGCTTAGGATGTTAATTAGATAACATTGTGTAGCATAAAAATCAGCTATTGGTAGCTCTGGTTTTTTATTTTTTACTTTTCTCACTGATAATCTACAAACTTTAAAGTAAACTAACATATCTATGCCTGTCTGGCACCAAAGAATACATAAAACCAAACAGATGAAAACCCAAAGCATGACGTATGGCCCACAGTTCATTTGCAAAGATCAAGCAGTACAGAAGTCTGTTCCCTTATGCAGAAGAAGGGCCTCTCTGAGAGTGGGCAACGCCTGATGTGGCTTAGACAGGGAAGTGTGTGCATGCCAAGGACCCTGAAGTCACTGCTCACTTCAAAGCTGTAACTTGAGCTTCCCCAGTGACTTTGCAATAAATCAAATAAACCAGCCTGAAGGCAGCACAGGAGGCGGGGCAGGCAAGTAAAAGAATGGAGGAAAATAAAGTGCTGTGACAGTGAAACGTCCAGTAGACAAAGGTGTCCTCTTACGGGTGCCCATTCAATAAATGCAAAATCGTAGCTGTTGGCTTGAATGGTGCTTGCTTAATTCATTGGAAGAATTGAACAGCAGCATCCCCAAACACAGGTGACACTCACAGGCATTAGGAGTAATGAGAGCCATGCTGTGTAAACTTCCTCACCCTTGATTTCTTCCAAGCCACTCAGTCCTGAGAGTTTTATTTTTTTAAGTCACACAGGCAGATGTCACACAGAGACTAGAAAACTTTTTATCAGTGACATTAATGTCAGCCTAGGTGTCCAGAAATCCAACAACAGAAACGGACAGTGGAAGAGGACACAGGAGAAACTGTGCATTTTGAAGACCACGGACCTCTCATTTAATACCAGATGTTGGAGCCCTACTCACCTAGAAGTGGAGCATTGGACTTGGATTTACAGATGATTGTTGCAAAATAAGATAATATGCAATATTACTATGTGTCTATAGCTTCATGTTAACCATCTGCGAGGATGCTCTTACCCTTCAATAAGCATGGGAAGAAAAGTATCTTACCCTTGACTGAAGAAAGTTTAAGCTTAGATACACTGCAGAATAAGAGCTGTTGTTCAACAACAGCTGAGGCCAAAACACGTGTTCAAACTACTTTGGGGTTTTTAATGTTCTAACTTACTTGATAATACTTGATACAAACTTACTTGATTGAACACTCAAGTATTCAAATGCTTCAGGAAAAATCCTTATTTTGTTGTTCTAAATAGAATTTGTTGAGTAATCTGAGGTAGGTACTTACAGGGCAAAAAAGGCATATATCAATTGTTTAAAGCATTTTCCATCCCAACTTCCTGTGAGGTTGACAATTGGTATTATCACCATTTTATTCATCAGGGATGACACTGATGTAGAAGGCACAGAGGAATCTTGGATCCACTGATGTTAAAGGATGCTTTTGACCCAAGGAGAAGTTAACACGTTCCATGAAGCAATGCGGGAAGATAGAGGTGGAACAGTGATGACAACTGCTTTGCACAAAAAGCAAGCTGTTGCCTTAATCACTGGGCATTTTTTCATCTCTACAGTTGTACTTAAAAATACAGTTGTACTTAAAAATACAGTTGTAAAATTCATCTCATGACATGCAGCCATCTTTTGTTTTCTTTACACATACAGAAATACTGTAATTTCTACTCGTAAGAGTGTCCAGGACTGATACCTGTGAGCAAACAAGTTATCATTATTCACTGCTGGTTATGTGTCATTCCCATGTATACAAAGTTTGTCAATGAGCCAGGAAACAGACTCAGCTCCCTGTCACTTAGGTAGGCAGTAGTGCATAAAGATGCTTTGCATAGTTCATATCATGTCTGATGTGATTTGCAAAATGTGACTTATTCAGATAAGTCATGTGATGGGCAACTGTTGATAATGAATGGACTTTAAATAATACTTTTCCTATACATTTTCTATAAACAAAGTGGGATAAATCTGCTCAATAATTGTTAAATGCCAGCTGTACAACACATACAAGAAAACTGGGTTTTACCAGAATTTTGATCCCATTTTCCTTTTCATAGCTTTTGTAGGAGCACTGGCAAAGCACATTTTCCTGAAACAAAAAAATTGTAATGGAGCAAAAATATTCTGGCCTCAGTTCAACCGCAATGAATTTCTGCAGTCTCTTCAGGATTCATAATAAATGTCTCCATGTTCGAGAGACTAGCTAAATGCTCTAGAGCATTCATGACAAGCAGGCTTATTCATCATGTATGCATCTTTCCCCTAGTGAATCTTAGCCTGTATCTCCACACTGCTGTGACATATCAAACATAAGGCGATAACTGACAAAGCTGACCCATGCAAATTACTCTGTTTTCTGAAAACTGAACCTTGCAGATCGTGCAAGGGAATAGCTAGTTCAAGGGACGTTAGTCTGGCAAAGAGACCAGCCCTACAGGCTTGACTGTTATTTCCAACTGGAAGACATGATGAGAAAGGTTTAGAAACGTTAACTTATGTAAAATTCAAGGTTTTAGGGGGAAGGAAAGTCTGGAGATCATAAACACTACTGAGTGTTAGGAAAAAGAAAAAGTGGGTAGGTAGTAAATTATTAAGCTATCATGCAGCAAATCTAGACAGGGGAATTAAGAAAGGACAGACTAAGACTCTCTAGGATTTATTTTATTGACTAGTTTCCAACTTAGAAGAAGGTTAGAGCTTTCCACTTAAATTTGGGGAAAGGTTATAGCTGCATCTCTTCTTTATAAGGGATTGCTGACGTGTGTTATTCATCACCTTCTTCAATGCTGTTTTAAACCTTGGCAGACCTGCATAGAACAGTGATGACTGAAAAAGACCAGTAGCACCTGATGCCTGGCCAAAACCTCAGCATTACCTGCAGTTGTGCAAGATAATTACTGCTGCTCTAGGCGTGAAGACTGCAGGCATCAAGAGACTCGGGATCCAGGGCACTCCCAGGCACAATCCCATGTGAAAGAAGGAGACACCATCACAGAGCGTGAGCACTGCTACCCCATGCACTCTCCCAATCTCAGCCTCTGGCCAAAACACCTGCCCAAGAGAAATGCAGTTGACTGATTGCAGACTGTGAGCTGCTGACCTACACTAAGATGTCACTTGTACTAACACCAGATGTGTTGTCTTTTAAGGATCAAAGGGAGTTTTGGGAGTGGGAGGAAACCTTTTTCAATTCCTGTTAGCAAATGACAGTGGAAATTCCCCCTCTGGACATCAACAGAACAATCTGGAAGCTGTCCAGCAGGTTGTAATGAATGGTCATCAGGCCTTCCCAGCTTCCTTGACTCACTTATCCCAGGGTTGTCAAGATACTGTTCAGTGAGAAGGAAGCCTAGAGACTCAGTTTTCACAATAGTGACCTCTCTACACTTCCTCTGATATACCTTCATTTCCAGAAGACAATGCCATGTTCAACAGTGCTTGTGTATGCAACTCCATGAACCCTAACACTGATCTTGCTGGAGCTGCACCATCACTCATCTCTTACAAATTCAGCAACCAGGGTACATTTCTGGGCCCATACCTGTCTAGCTGACAGCAGAAATCCAGCAGCAAGGTTAATAAATCCTAACAGCAAAAAAAAGAGCTGAGACCCCCACAGCTTTAGCAAGAGACTGCTGAGAGTGTCACAGCATGGCTCAAGTTCAGCCCTGGCACACTGTGGCAAACCATGATCAAGTCTTCAAGGAGTGACCACTCCAACCTGTGTCACTTGCCTCTTCAGTACAGCTCGCAGTCCTCTCTCCTCCTTTGCACCCCACCATGCCAACAGAAAGAAATTCCAGTCATACACTGAGCCTCTTTGGAAAAAACTCTGGTGTAGTAGTGAAAATCCATTTATAAGGGCTTTTTAAAATAAGACACCAGAATTTGTACTGAATTGGCTAAGACACCATTCTTTTTTGCTGAGCAGAGGCTAAATGCAGCAACTCCCAGCAGAGGAAGGGAGATGACATTTCAAGGCAGTAGGTTTTCAAACTTAAGCCCCAGTATTCCTCTGATCTTGTTTTTAGTGCCTTTAGTTCTCACATTTGCCCGTTCTCTTCCCCACCCCGCCACCCCCCTTTCTTCTTAGGTGGATGGCATATTGCTTTCTTCTTATATGTTCTAATATTTAAAAATGTCAAAGTGATTTAGAAGCTCTTGGAAATGTTTCTTTGAGAGAGCATCGAATATTAGCTGCTAAACAGCCATGCTCGTTTTCAAAATTGTCCTGGGACTTTTAAGTCAGTGGTACCTATTTGGAGATGATTCCATGAAATCATATATGCAAGTAAAATAATCTAAAGCTTCTGAGAAGATTTGTGAAGAGTGAAATAACAAGCAACATATGTAATAATAAGGTAGAAACGGATGTTGAAATCAGCAGAAAGGAAAGAATATTTCATCCAATTCCACCATTCATTTCAGGGAATGATTTTTAAATCTTGGCTCAATTCTTTGATGAAAGATAGTAGCAGGGAAGCCCAATATCAGTTGTTCTTAGATGCCTGACATTTTGACTAGGGCTTTTACGTGGTACAGCTAAGTCTATGGATCATAGTACTGAAATAAAACACAGAGAAAAATATTTATTTACTAGTGATTTGAAGTTCTCAGTATTCTGTTTCACTGTGTTTCACTGACTCATATGTTATTATGCTGCTGAGAGTAGAATTTTCTTTGGCAGACCTACTTGTTTCTCACTGGTTGAAATTAGGCTCAAGTCTCCCCAATTAAAAAAACAAACAAACAAACAGAACCACTGTCTCATGCTGCAGATGATAGTGTTTATTCTCAAAAACATCTTTTCCTAAAAGAAAAAATTCAAACATTGAGATTCTTTCTGACCCACAGAAGAAAACAGACAGTTAAAAAAAAACCCTTAATGTGAATCTTAATTTTTATTTTAAAGCCAGGAATAAATGTTACAGCCAATTCTTAGTCGGTTTTATTTAACATATTACAGCTGAATCCATGATCTGTCAAAGCACAGTGGGAACTCAAGAACGTAAGCCCCATTTCAAAAACAACATCTGCAAGTCTCCACCCAAGTGATTTGCCGTTTAACTTAGGTACTTGTAAAGATTTTTCATGGAGCCACACAGGCTTAAATTTCACTGCTTCTCAGTGTGGTGGAAGCTTCTAATTTTTGAAAAAACAAGACTAAAAGGTGAAGTGGCCTGAAGACCTGTAATGAATTCCAACTTTAGGGTCTGACTTAACTCATGAGGATGGCTGAAATAGCCTCCCATCACTCCCTTAAAGATACTCAGCTGCCCCAGAGAAAACACAGGTGCTTATGGAGCAGTAGATGCTCTGCCATGGTTTACAGGCCAGCAAATGAAGGTAAATCAGCACTGGTTTCCACTCGCTTTAAAGCTGTGTGCTGCCATGGGTAGTGAGTGCATCTGCTTGCACAAGCAGCTGTGCTGTCACAGCAGCAGGGTGGCATATGTGGATGGACAGATGGGGCGGGAACTGCTGCAACCATCTCACCATAAATCAATGCTGCTTGCAGATTTGAGGCTTCAGACATACAGGAAAATTTTTCCCATCTTATTTTGGCTTGCATTAAAAAGAAACTACGACATTTCTTCTGAAGTCCTATATTTCTACACAATTCAGAATATCTACAGGCCATGCTTTGTCATAGGCAGATCTAGGTATTCAAGATGATAACAGACTTGCCATAGGGCATTAACAAAGACAGACAACAGCTACCAGTTTAATTCTGTTTTTCTGTCTATTTTGTTAACTTACTGCAAAAATGAATGAAAGCACCAGAGCTACCCCAATGAAAAATGCCCTGTTCATAATCATTTCTATGGAGAAGCAGGGATCCTCAAAAGTCTTTCAGTTGGAAGTATACAATCACTCATTCTTACAATGGGCAATGGCTTTGCGTTAAATCTTTGATCCTATTGTCCTCAGCTAACGAGAAGCAATGTTCTGTTTGGAAAGGGTGGCACAGTTTGTGTCATTGTCTCGTCTTGCAAAGCCCCATAATGTTTAACATCCTTAACAGGCATTCAGAACAAGTTCTGCACTGTTTTCTGTTTTAATGACTGGAGTTTTCCTTTTGGTTCTTACTTCCAAAAGAACAGAACTGGAGAGGTTTTGTTTACTCACAAAAAATACTTTTAAGTAAATATGCACGCACACAAGTGGTCATATGCTAGTGGTCATATGCTAGTAGACCCCGTCATCACCATCATTTTAGGACAGACATTTCAAAACTGTCCAAGAACTCCCACTGGCCTGGAGATGATTGTCCTCACCAAGGTCCCAGGAGCATGAAGCACTGGCCTGGAGTGAATCATGACCGTCTTCCACCTGCCCTGCCTTAGAGATGCAAACCTTCCTCCACTCTGTAGACCTCTTAAGCTCTTCCTGAGTTTCCTGACCCAGTACTGAAAATCAGCCACTGAATTCTACATAAGCTGGCATTAAGCCTTTCTGAAATGATGGATCTGACAAAGAAGGATCATCCATGTTGGCTGTCTTTGACAGAGTGGCTGCAGAATTGTCCTTGTATGAGATTTTGGGGGGAAAAGGGAAAGAAATAAAAGTGACTCCCTGATGTTGTATTTTCCCTGGAATTATTTGCTTTGCAAAATGTAGACTGAAAAGGATGCTTACAGACAGTTTCTGCCCCCGAGAATCCACATAAGCAGGGATTTAAGCAAATAATTATTTCCAGTGTTTCTGAGCAAAGGGCAAGTTTGATATCTGCAGATGAATCTAATCACAAAATATGGTGCAAAACACCTGTGTCAGCTTTGGTTGGAGACTAGTAGATTCCACCAGTGCTTGCCTTTCCCCATATTTCTTTACATCTTTCTCCAGCAGTGACAAATTTCCACGCTTTCAATGCTATCTTTCTCCCCCTCTGCTTTAAAATGCCCCAAGCAAACGAAATAACCCCAACACAATCAAACTCCAAAACTTTCAAATCCAAATAAGAGCTCCCATTCAATTTCATTTGAATTTTTCTTTTACTGTATTTTTCCTAATTCAAGTCTCTTTCCTGTTTTGAATCTATTCTTTGAGGCATAAAGGCTTGCCTAGGCTTTAGGAAAGACACAATAGATCAAAGCCAATTCTTTTGATTCTACGCCTGTGTGACCAACCGAAGAGAAAGAAAACAGTTTCATGCCTAGAATGAATTTAGAGAATTTGAATTTAGGATAGAAGAGTTTTTTCAGTGATAAATGGAGCAGACATTGTATGGAATTGGAGACATACAATAAATATGGAATTTCAAGCCAGTATTTCTGTGATGTTCAATTTTGGCTTTAAAACGTGGCTTTAAAAATGCTCTAGAACTCTTAATAAATATTGTGAAAACCTAGCACATGTAAAATAATCATGTATTTCTCCCAATTTTTTTCTTCCCCAGGATGTCTGTCTCCCAGATTGTATTTAGCAGTTTCTAACATCATTATACCACCTTTCCTCTACAAATAAATTCTGAGGTTCCCTAATGATCTCCTGGAGTTATGATAGACTTTAAACTTCAGCTTCTTCTTTCCAGATACGTTCTAAATAACGGCTCGAAAATTTACTTGGGACGGGCGCCTTTCTCATGCACCTTGCTGCAGGCACCCATACCGTGCCTGCTGGGAAGCCCAGGAAATTCAGGCAGGTGGGTCAGTCTCACCAATGTCCTCACGACTTTTGTGCTACTCTTGTTCAGATTTCCTACCCTTCCAACCCCAGTGAAAGAGTCAGTGTGGCTCTGGCATACCTGGGTGGCAAATGGAACTTGGACTGTTGAATCTGCCCAAACTCTCCTCATCTTTGAAACAAATCACAGGAAAGTTCAGGGGTAGAGATGGCCTCTTAACATGCAAGCAGAAAACCCAGCCCAGGATACTTATGATCTCTAGTCTTTGCTAGGGCTTCACTTTCTACTGCTCCTGAGATGTCCAAAACACAAAAAAGTGTGTGTCTGTATGTGCATATATTTATATATACACATATATACATATGCATTTCACATCTATAAACGTAAAACTGTATACCTAATACTACAAATAATCTCAAACCCAGGAGTGTTTTTAAAAATTAAGTAATTTAAAAGTAATGAGACCTTAGGGAAAATGTATAGGGCTGTGCTGTGCTGTGCTGTGCTGTGCTGTGCTGTGCTGTGCTGTGCTGTGCTGCAGATGAATGAACGAGTGAGACTCATCTGAGTGTTTATTTCCAAACCAGCGTAGGAAAACCAGCACCTCCTCTCTCCAGTCTGTAGGGATAAGAGCTCAGTGTCTCTGCCCAGGTCCAAGTAGTGCATAGAGGAGATGAGGATGTGGGTAAGGAAAGGTGGATATTTGCTGTTTGTATCCAGAAGCCTAAATGAAGGATGAGAAATGATTGGAGTGCCAACTCTTTGGCTTTGGGGAAGGCAACCAGGGGAAGACAATGGGTGCATTTGAGAGAGGTGGAAGGATTGTCCCATTCTCAACAGAGGGAGAGATGGCTGAGGAAATGGTTCACTTTTCCCTTAATGGACAAGGAGTAGGAAGACCTGGAGGAGTAGGAAGACCTGGAGGACTAGGAATCTCTTTACAGAGCATCCATTCATGGGATGTATGAAGTGATGAAGGAGCACAGAGAATTTGTTTTCAAATCTTGCAAATCTGCCTGGCTTACTGGGCTACACAGAAAGAGACAGAGAAGAATGAATAATCAGCCTAGCTGGTAAAGGTTGCAAGGAGTGAGATCTGCATTTTTGTAGTGTCCTGTAAGATGTTTAATGGCCACAGAAGTGGGAAATAAGGGAAAGTATGAGAGGCAAAGGTTGGAAACAGCTACCACTGCAGGAGCATCTAATATATGCAGGACTCTCTGATAAACCCTTGAACTGGAAGAGTTTGTGCTCTGTCACAAGTGCCTGCCTTCAAAAAGAGACAGAGACAAAACATCAGCAAAAAAAATGAATGATGCATCACCCATTTGTCTACAACTGCCATGGAAAACTCAATGCTGATGGTCTATCAGTGCCGGAGTAAATCCTTTCTGGAAAAGCAGAGACATGAATACTATGAGTGTTCTGGTGTTTACAGATTCTTTAGTAATATTTTTAATTAGAAAAGCAAATGTAACAGAAAAAATGGCGATGCTTTCCTTAAGATAGGATAACACTTTTGGAAGACATTATGCCACATTGACATTGGAATGACACCGAAACAAGTTCTAAGAGTTGCCATAAATCTGTTAGTATCCATTCATTAGTATAAATGATGTCAAAATCTTGCTCATTATTTTCAGCCACAAACATACATCTAGTTTTCACTTACAGTCACCACCACACAGCTGTATCCAGATACAAACAGTAATCCACATTCGCTCACTTCGTAATACAGGGCTTTTCCATCAGACAAAAATGGGACATGCAGCTGGCCATGTCTCTCTTCTCTTAGTGTCTGTACAGCTATGATGGCTGTGGAGACACTAAGAGTCTGCTGCTTTTGCATAGAAGAGGTTAATTAATATTGCTAGTGAGTCTGGCAAGTATAGGAATTCTCTTGGTATTTTTTTTTTTAGCCATTCTAGTATTTCACTGACATCATGTTGCTAAAGAGGGAACCAAAGACCAGAGAAAGCAAGCAATATAAAGTTATCTAGGGATGCGAACATTAATATTGAACATCACTTGCATGAAGTGCTTATGCCAATCAGAAAAAGAACACAAAACGTTTCCCATCAGTAAGGTACCTTCAATGATGACTTACCGTTTAGATGTAAGAATTCAACATATCCACAAGGGGCTGGGTGACCTTACTAAGTTCTGCAGTGTAGACAAACATTTGGTGCTACTCTGTTATCCCTTTGTTTGTGGAACAACTGCTGGTTATGGGCTGTGAACTGAGTGTGAATGCAAGGTCTCCTGCACAGGAGGCGGAAAACCCTATGTCAGGAACTTTGAAAAGATGAACAAACACTCAGCCAAAGGGAAAGCATGTGGCCGGCAGCTGGCAGCGTTACCTATTGAGTGGAGGATGTTCACTGCCAGTGGAGCTATACGTCAGCTTCAAAATCAGCTGTGTGAAGGGGGATGGAAGCTTTTACTGATACCCTACATGGGGCAGCTTTCTTCAACACAAACAGAGCCTACAGGACATCTCACAAAGTACCTCTCATCTTCTTTTGTGTTACCCTTCCCAGCCGTAGCACCCCACAGTCACTCTCTCCCATTTCCCGGACCCCTGCCTCCCTTTTTTTTTTTTTGGTTGTTGCTGAGCACAAGATTTATAATCACTTGGCAGCCGTAGCCCCCCCCCGTCCCTCTCTCCCCTTTCCCCGGCCCCCGCCCCCCCTTTTTTTTTTTTTTGGTTGTTGCTGAGCACAAGATTTATAATCCCTTGGAAGCATGTTGTTTCCAGATGCAAGCTCCAAGTGCCCCATCAATGGCTTCCTGCCTGACTCCAAGGGCCAACCAGAAGGAGGCACACATGCTTCCCCATGAGACAACCCTCCATTGCTCACTGACCCCTGCAGAATAGGCTCTCTTCGTGGAGGAAACTCTTCTGCATCCCCTTGCTTAACATGGTGAATTACGAGCTTGTTAGGGCTCTCATTTTTCCACTGATTAAGTGTCTGGGACCACAATTTTCCCATGTCTTTCTAACAAGCTGGTATTAGTGAGCGCTATGTCTGCACTCCCCACCTGCACCGGCAAGTAACACAAGAAAAACCTCACAAGTCTGAATGAAACACCACATTACGATATTAATAAACTGTCCTGGGCACCAAAGGATGACGCGGTAATGTTAATTATTTCTGTGGACTAGAACAACTTAAAAGCATAAATGATGGCGCCTTGTGAGAAATATCTGTCAGGAGTCTTTGAAAGCATGACAGCCTCCTCACTAAGCCAGGCATAACAGATTAATAAAAGGAAACCAAACAATAGTTACCTTCTGTGAGTTCAAGAGCAAAAACATTTTTGCTTTTTAAAAAGCTATATTAACCATCAGCTATAATTACACCACACGAAGGCAAAAGTTTTAAAACATTGCTTAAGTTCAGAAAATGTAAACTGTAAAATGTTAGTTCAACATTTTAGTTCCACTATTTCATTTCTTTGGTGATGGAAGTGAAAACTAAGTTCAAGCAGGGCTGCAAGCCTACTTTAGTGAAGGAGTTTCAGCGTATTTGGATTTCAGAACAGCTTTCTGACATCCACAGGCCAGACACATCATAGTTAGCCTGTGTGTATAGCTGAGCATCCTCACACATGCTGACGACCAATGAGGGCACCTAGGAATCTTTCCAACATGGAAGCTTGGCAGCACAAGCAGATTGAACCTGAGATACCCATTTACTTACAGAGTTTTTCTGTCAGAGCAACGGCAGGTAGTGGGGAAGAGGGACCAAAGACCCCATACCATGCTACGGTTGACATGTGTCCTTGCAGGATTGCTTCCCAGTCCCTCAAAGGG
The DNA here is from genome assembly GCF_000710305.1 of Buceros rhinoceros silvestris. Taxonomy (NCBI): domain Eukaryota; kingdom Metazoa; phylum Chordata; class Aves; order Bucerotiformes; family Bucerotidae; genus Buceros; species Buceros rhinoceros. The sequence continues at coordinate 11,803 of NW_010430886.1, forward strand.
CACTTTGCAACTGACTGGGAACTGGGATCCCCCTGTCCCTGCTTGGCTGTTTGCTGGTTAGCTGCATTCACACCAGAGATGGGACACTGGTTGGCATTGTGCTCAGAGCTGTTGTTATAGTTTAAACCCAGCTGGCAACTAAGCACCATGTAGCCGCTTGCTCATCTGCCCTGCTCCTCTACTCCTGGTAAGATGGAGGAGGGACAAAAATACAACAAAAGCTTTGAAAGCTGGGACAAAGGACAAGTCATGGGCAAAAGACAGACTCAACCTGGGGAAACAAAATCGATTTAATTTAAACAGCAAAATCACTAGCAATTCTCCAGCTGAATCTCAGGGAGTTTGGACTAGATTATCTCCAAAGATCCCTTCCAACGCCTACATTCTGTAATTCAGCATTAATGCTAAGACTCTCTCAGCTGACTATGCCAGTGTTATTTGAGTTGCAAATGAGATGTTTGCTGCTGCTATCCTTCCAATAATATTTGTAATAGCCTTCCAGTAATATTTTCACCCCCTGATGGTAAGAAAAACAACAGTATTTTTAATACATCCTCCCCTTACCCCTCTCTTCTTTCCC
>NW_010430886.1:12573-24503 GCF_000710305.1 Buceros rhinoceros silvestris
CACCATGAGGAGCAGAGCGAGGCAGAGGATGGGGGCTGGGCTCAGTCCCAATCCATTACATGTTGCTTCTGCCACTCCCTTTTCTTCAAGGGAAACACTTCTTACAGACCTCTCCTGTGGCAATGTGGTGTCTCTCCCATGGGAGACAGTCCTCCATGAACTCCTCCAGCTACTGTCGGGATGTCCTGCAGGCAGTGGTTCTCCCAGTGATGACAGCCCCATCATTGGGTCTCCCTCGGAGTCGCAGCCTTTTTCCAGAACTTTTCTCTGCCAGTGATCTCTGAGGACTGCAAGGCCCCTGCTACAGTGTGGGCTCCTCCACAGGCTGCATACGACCTGCCATCTCACCACGGCCAAAGAGAAGTGGCTGCTCCAGACTATCTCCTCACCGACTTCCTCACTAACCTGGACATCCACATGGTTGTCTTACTGTCTGTCCTACTCCTCTCCAAAACAAAACAGAGCTCCCAAAAACAAAAGGCCCTTGCTCAACAGGCTTCCCCTCTTAACTATGTTTATCACAGAGGCACTGATCGGTTCAGCTTCAGCCAGATGTGGGGACGAGTTGAAGCCAAGGGAGCTTTCTCGAAGCTTCTTTACAGGGGCCACATCAGCAGCTCCCTCCTCCACTACCAAAACCCCACCAGACACAAACCCAACACAGCTGTCATCTGGGTTTCTGCTCCCAGACTGCTGCCTTATGGTACTTGGTGCCAGAGGCTGGTGAGCTGAGCATGTCTGTCCCTCACACTTCAAAGTCCTGCAGCCAGGAAGCCGCAGGAATACTTTATCCCTCTCCTTCACCTTTCCACTGCTGCTGCAGAAGCTGCTGAACAGTAGAGCAGTATGGGCCAGCTCCATGGCATGGGTGGCAAAGGCACAAACCACGCTGGGTCTTCTGCTCAGATCATCTCTCACTTTTCTGACTGGGGCAAACAGACTTCCTGCCTGTTCCCCACTCTGTTCTGAGTGTGGGAGAACCTGCACACAGGACATGAAGGCATAATGCAGTGGTCAAAATCAAATGCTGGTAAAAGAAAAATATCATTGTATGTAATCCTATAAACATTAAGAACAAGACACCTCTGTCAGTAACTTCTTTGTGGCTGATAATTTCATATTATTTGTCTGTTGATATGCCCAGATGCATAAGCGACTTCTTTCACCTTCTTTACCACACTTTGCCAACAGTTAAAAGTACTTTATCAGCATGTTCAATATAATAATCTCCATGGAGATTGAAAACCCAACCAACTGTCATTATCTGCTGCATAACTCGAAGCAACAGTCAAAAGCTGCAGCTAAACAGCTTTCATCAGGGCAGAGGCAAATGACTTTGCCAGTGAGCAAGGCTATCTGCTCACATAAATCGCTACAGGGAAACCGCAGGTCACTTTTCTCTCAAAGCCCTTCAGTAAAGGCTAAAGGATTCTGTGGAAGGTGAGCAATCTCAATCAGACTGTGCCATGGTGACTGGTTAAAACTCTCTCATGAGTTATGCAGCAAGTCAAACTGACGGGTCTGAAGTGCTGGATGGATCTCCAGAGCTGGTCAAGGCCTAGAGCTCACCTTCAGGTGGGCTTATATCCTCCCTATAATCTGTTGCCAGAGGACTTTTGAGTGCAGGAGAAATCTCTAGCACATCTGCAACCACCGAGCTTCTGCAGCATCCCCAGAAAACACTGGAAAATTAAGAATAAATATTCAGAGCTGATGCAGAGTCTTTCTGATAACGGCTAATGAGGTGAAAAACTAACAGAAAGATGAAACAATGGGTTGTTTCATAGGTACCGACACAGACCTAAAAAGCTTGCAGATTTCAGTTTTCAAAATGCATTTTAAATGCAGGAATAAAGGCTTGCCATTGCGGTTTCGACTTCTAGACTTGCTGATCCAGAATGACTTCTATTTGTTCTCTGCAGATCGATCTATCTATCTATCTATCTATCTATCTATCTATCTATCTATCTATCTATCTGTCTATCTATCTATCTATCTATCTGTCTATGTGTGTGTGTGTGTTCCAGCTGACATGGTCACCTAGAATTTCTGTTGAACTAGTCTCTATCTAGTTCAGTGCCAGTTTCTGGGGATGGAAACCAAAGTCTTTGCAGATGGAGTGACAAAGACGCAAATAAGGTTTGGAAAACTCCAGGTAATGCCTGATCAAAGCAGTAAGCAGGTATTGTGTGATGGCAGAAGCAGCTCAATCACAGAAAAAATATGGCAAAGCCATATCTGGATTATGAAATGCAGATTTAAATAATCTAGGTTATACGGAAGAAAGATAGTTTAGCAGAAGGTTAAAGCCAAGGCTCCGGATCAAAATTACTAAATCATGCCTACTCTCACTTTACCCTAAGACTAGCCAGACATGTCTACAAGTCTTTCTTCACTTAGCAATGCATCTGACTAGGGAGTACAGCAGCTGCGACAGCAGCAGAATATCCTGCCACACAACATGTGCCAGAAGGCCAATGTGTTCAGGTGTTTTGATCCTGAAGAACTTTCCAGTTCTTCAGGAAAAAAGATCTCATTCCTGATTACGTATGGGGGGGTTGTGTGGGCACAGACAGGAGAGCAGCCTGTTTGAGAACAAAACTCAGTTAGACCCAGTGAGGCTCTCTGCAGATCCCTGCTAACTCTACATTAATAACTTTTACAAGCCTGGGAGTATCAACTGCATACTGGATTCTAAATCACAGAGCAGATCCAGGACAATTCTGAAAGTAAATTAGACACAGACGGGTCAACCTACACAACCCACAGTAAAAATGACCCTGTTTTCTGCCTGTGTGGAGGACTGTTTCATGGCCCTGCTATGCCACTGACTAACATTATCTTTTTTAGACAGAGGTTAACAGCTCCAGTTTTGACAAGCTGGAGCCAAAAGAAGTGACCTTACAAAGAGGACTCTGCTCAAAAATGGATTTCTCTTCCTTAGTTTCAAAAGAAACAATAGCTATTAGCTTTTATATTCAATCACTAGTTCCTAATTTATGAAAGCTTTCAAACCCTTATGATTATCTATGTGAGTGATGGGTCCCATTGTGCAGCTGCAGAGCATCCTGAGCCTGCTCCAGCAAAGCTATTAAGCATGTGCTTCATATTAAGCATGCAAGGAAGCACAGTAAGATCAGCATATCTCAGTTATGCATGTGTTTAAGAGCTTCACTGGACTAGGGTCAGAGTGTGTTTTGCAGGATGGACTTCTATGGGAATTTAAGTGCCTGTGTCTGAAAACAGACACAGTCTGCAACAGAGACCTATCTGGAGCTCCAGTATATTCCCAGACATCTTAAGCTAACTTTGTGTGTTTCATTTGGTGAAGAAATTCTTCTAAATTAGCAAAACTACAACTATGTGTTTGCAGATGGAAACTGATGAATGGCAATCTCCTATTCACCTACCAGACCTATCTCTGAACTAGCGTACTGAATAAAGAAACTCAACCCAGCACACAGCAGGAAATTCTTTTTCATTTTAGAAAGCCTTGGTATTATCCACCTAGATTTCATTTGGCCTAATGGTTGTCTGGCCAGCCAGGAATCTAAATCCAGCATCAGGAAGATGAGGGAAAAAGTATATAATAAGAGGAGTGATAAAAGCACTATACTGTCACCCCCTGCTTACAATGCAAAGGAAGGGGACTGCAGCTGTTCGTCCCTCCCTTCTCCCTTGCAGCCAGCATGCTGACAGATTTGTCCAGTCTGTTTTTTTGGTTCTTTTTCCTTTTTCTTTTAAAATCACTTTAACATGACATCAACAAACTTCTTATACCTCTACAGGATTTTCATGACCCATGGCAACTCACTTCCACTGAGGTTGGTAGAATGTGTGTCTGCAAGTGCAAGAACTGAATCAAGCTGACTCCTCCATTAAAACTCTAAACCATTTTGAAATGAGCAATCTTGTACATGTGCTAACTGAGTGAAGAACTGAGCTCACAAAACACATTGCAAAGAATGACTGACTGAAGGGGGCAAGATAAAACTGCAGCTGGAAAAGAAAGCAAACATATTTTAGGTGGAAAAACAGTGATGAGTGCAAGGTCCTAGCCAGCTGCCCCCTTCTTCCTGGCTCAGGAAAGAAAATAGTGTTGGAGTCCTAAGGTCACAGACAGAGGAGAAGAGAGGGCAAGAACCAGACCTGGAGCTGAAGCACTTCCATTCTTCAAGGGGTGTTGTGGTGAAAAAAACAACTGACAGAAATTGGGAGGGGAAATGAAGCGCCTTAAAGAGAAATTAATGAAACAAAGCAGGCAAATCTCTCCCAAATCATGTAATATTTCACAAGTTTAAGTGCACACAACATGGGGTGCAAATTTCTGTTTATTCTTTTTTTCTGGACACCTGCAGCAGCATTCCCTTTATTTAGTATAACACTTGCTGTGAAGATCAAGTTCAGTTCATTGACACATTGAAATGCCTTTTTCACTGTGGAGCATTCTGTGTGTGGACATCTGGCTGCAATCGCAGACTCTGTGAATTCAAGGAACACATTGTGATGGTATTACCTGATCACTCTTACAATTTGTGGAGTAAACCTTTTATGAGCATAAATCAGTGTAACCCCTCTGAAGTGAATGGAGCAAGACAAGACTATCTGTCCACAAGGAATAATGAATGTTTTAATGAGTATGATCCATAGTGGAGGAATAAACCATAATTATTTTTGAGTAATGGAATAGCAGCCATCACTAAACATTGCCTTTCCCCCTTGGCCTCTCTTACTTCACCATCTGTCCCTAACCTGTGTGAAAACATTCCCACTATTAGCCTTTGATTTCTCCCAGGCCCCTAACCCTCTGGTGAACAAAGGCATGGAAACTGAGATGGTATTCTTCAGTCCTGTGCAACTTGAGGAGTTAAAGATAAAAGCTCTCACACAGCCACAGAAATGAGGAAATAAGGAGTAGTGTCTAGAAGGACAATCTTATTCTTTTGATTCTCCCTCCTGCAAAAAGCAGAGAACCCTTTGCAATTCCTCCTCTTCAGTACAGAGCAGAAAGCTTGCCTGCATCAAATAGGGTAGTCAGGGACTAAAAGACAAAATCTAGGCAGACTGCTTTTTATGCGTGGGCAGCAACACAGCCACCTGAACCAGCAGGTCTGAACCCTTGGTTAGCTTTTGTTGACACATGAAGCCAAATACACAATCAGAAATGAAACAGAAGTTGCAGAATGCCTTTGCAGGAGGGAAAAATAGCAGTGTCTGGAGGAAGATGAGGGGAAACACTGGCTGCTGACATCCTGCACATGAAGGAAAGAATTACCTTGGAGAATGGAGAAAATACATTGGTATCATGTACCGAAGTTTCATATATGCCTAAGAAATTTTAAGGTGCTGCAGAACAGTCCCAGGTCTGCTGGCTGACCATCATCTCCTTAGATTATGAAATAGGGAGGTATGTCAAATACCTGCTTTAGTTGTGCATGAGGAAACCCCTGTCTGTGTGCCTAGGAATAATGCTGCCCTATTTATTCCCCTCTAAATACTGCGAGGTGTGACACCAAGTGAATTCCACCAACAGGCAACAGGGGAAGATAATGAGATCATCTTCTTGGTTGTCGAACTGTCACTAGAAGAATTCATTTTCCCATCTCCAGGACATACATATACATAGTATTATGTATGCACAGATACACAGTAATAATCACTACCACGTTGTTACTCTAAAGCATACCCCAGGAATCTCAGAGGACTTTAAAATGCATCAGACAAAACTGTTCTTACTAAGGGTTTCAGTACATAGACGATGAAATGAGTGGGACCTTAAGGGGTGATCTAATGTATACAGCTGTCTCAAGGGAATACCAATGATTCCCTCATTCCTGATAGCCTAAGGGATTTTTAAATATTTCCAGTGGGTAGAGACAGTGTGACTACCAGTCCAGTTGGTCCCTAGATCCACTCTCCATCCTTAACCATGAGAATGCCCCTTTCTCATGCTGAACCTGAGTCTTAATTTCTCCTCTTTCTTCTCAATATTTGTGGTAGAAGGGACTGCAGATAATTCCCCTCCTCTTTGCAGCAAGCTTTCATAGAATAGTGTATTGCTCTATGCTCCTTCAATATCCGTCTTGCAGTCTAAATAACCACTGTTTGTGTAGCTCTCTCTCATCAGGTACATTTTCCAGTTTGTTCTCATTGTCATCGCCAAACTACTTCCAAATGATCAACATCCCTTTCTAGACTCTTCCAAAAATGTGACAAAGACAAGATGAAGATACAGGGGGTTTAAGTCAGAGCAGAATAACCCGTGTTGTCTTCCACCCAAGGCAGTTAGGATACCTGATTTTCTCCTCTGAACTTTACTACTGATCTGTTTTATTCTTAAGCATATTGCCTCTCCATTGGGCATCTACAGCTGACTCTATGTCTTGTTTATCTAGACTTTTAACTTTCTTGGAAAGGAGCTTTGTGTCTGCACAGTGCCTTTCAGATCTTGTCTTAGGCATCTCAAAAATCATTAATAAAAAGAATGACACTGGTTGGCCTCTTTGTTTTTCCAGCTTTCCCAGAAATGAATCTAGGCCAGAATCTTCAGCACTATGTTTCTCACATCAATGTAAATCATTCTTATCCATAAATAATATTATTTTCAAGCTCTGGTAAATTTCAAGCTCTCTTAAATTTCTATTCTCAACTGAGATTTCTCTCTTCAAATTAAGACAGAATAAAATATACAGGCAGGCAGTCCTAAGCTGTTCCATTAGCCATTCAGTTTGTGACAGCATAACTATATAGGCTGAATTTTTATATTTTTCTTTAGAATGTGAATTGCATTTGCACTTGTCTCCTAGACTCAGGCGCACAGACAGGCTACTGCACAAACGTATTATCTACAAATGTGATGTTGCTCTAAGGGGGAATAAGCAATGGTGTCACTCTCTCTCCCCATAAGCTATTTTCTTCTTCTTCCTTCACCCAACTCCTTCAGGAAGCCCAACGGCACAATACTCCCCTCTGCATTGACAGTTGCTCCCTTGAAGCTCCCCAAGGCTGTTTCAGAACAGCTACTTGCATTTAGACATGTGCTTCCCTTATCCCAGACAGCTGATAACGGCCTGCACTGCACCCAGGCTCTGCTGGACTTCCAGCCTGACATGTCACCACCTAAGACTCCAGGACGCGAAGGAGCTGGAATACTTAAAACGGTGTTGACACTGAATCCCTGTGGTATATGTGTCTCATCGAGCAATGTTTTGCCCACAGGTAAAAAATTTCAACTATCTGTGAGTAGTGTTAAGTCAATGAAGCTGGTTTTCTCTATCACACTGTTAAATCCAGTAGAAACAAACTAAAAATTTCAAGCTCTGTGATCAGCTACTGGAAACTTTATCCGCTATCACAGCAAAGGCTGTGTTTCAAAATGAAATCAAGCTGTAATTCAAAATATGACTTTACTTTTGCCTTGATGAAGAGACACAGAACAGATAATCTCTTATGTTTCATGCCATACCTACAACAGGGGTGCAGATAACAGCTGCAGAGAGGACTAGAATGGGATCTATGCATCTGGTAAGACTTCTCAGACGTTGCTAACTTTTCTTACACCTTGCAATTGAATTCCAGTCCTCTAACAGCTAATAACATCACTAAAGAACAGCTCTATTAAAAGAGACCCAGTCCCTTCCTCATTTTCTTCCAAATTAATACTGCTTGGCATCATATGAAAACACCTAGTGGTCCTAAACCATAGCGTAAGAACAGGGGAGAATCTAAATATTGCGAGTAATTAACTGTAAATTAGACGTCTGTTCTGTTGCAAGGTTTCACATCCCTCCACCACATCTCTTCCTAGCAACAGGCTTTGAATATCATACAAGATGGATTAACAGATGTGTAATCATCTGGGAAAATCTACTTCCGTTTACTCTTTTTCAGCTTCCCTTCAGAAACAAATCTGGACTGTGAGAGGGACTAGATTGAGCCTGATTGCCACAGTATCAAAGAATGGACAAGCCCTCATATCTGATCAGTCCACACATGGAGTTGCTCTCTCACCCTCCCACTTTTCTACTTAGAGTCAGGGCAATTTCACCAGGAAAGAATCCTGGAAAACTTAGTCTTTTTTTAAAATTCTTTTTTCTTTTCTTTTTTTCCACTCCTCGCTCCCCCACCCCCTCACCAACCCACCCCTACTGCGCCGCCCTGGGATTGTGCAGGGACAGCAAGAGGAAAGTTCTGGAGAAACAGCAACAGTGAGTGAGCCAATGGTCAGCTTTGCACAAAGCATGTGTCATTCTTTCCCTCTACTATTTGCATACAGTAATTCCCCAGTCACAGGGTTATATTCTCCCACATCATCATGAGGGGAATGACTACAACAGATTTCAACAGTCTAGTAGCCAACAGAGTGACCGACAGTACTGGGGAAAATGTAAGCTGAGAAGACAGACTAGCCAAGCAATAAAGGGAAAAAAAAAAAAGCAAGCTGTGAGATATACTACTGGAATCCAGACAAGAAAAATGTCTGTTCTGGCACCACTACAACCAAACAACAATAACAGGTTATGACCCACGCTGTACTTGGGGAATTAGGCACACAGCCTTTGCATTCAGCCTTCTCACAGGGCCATGAGGTAAGGCCACGCCATGCTGGTTCACAACCTTCTGTAAGTCATCATGTTATGAAATACAAATTGGCAGGCAGAGAGGGAGAAAAGGGGAAAGGAACAGAAAAATCAGCTAGGGTGTTCCCATTCACCCCTCTCATGCTCTGACAAAGCTCCTCAGCCACACACTTGGACATTCCTCATCTATTTTATTTCTGAAGACAGTGTACTGTATTGTCTACGTGTCATGCTTCATTGAAGCTGGTGAAGGAGGGACTGGAACATCTGGAATTTTGGGCAGCTGTTTTGCAACACGTGTTGTTTGAAGAGGGGTAAACACTGTTTTCAGTTACCTCTGCGTTGGTAAGAGATTGTCAGGTCTTGGCCTTTTTTAAACCTTTTTTGTTCCCTGAGAAGATGTACACTTTAATTTCTTTCCACTGTTAAAATGCACACATACACAGATAAAACATGCTGAGTTTTTAAGGATCATCCCTGAAAGCTTTACCATCACCTGTTTTTTGCAAAAGATGGGTATTAGTAAAGTGACATAGCTGGCATTTTGGGGTTTTTTTCCCCTATTTTAATTTTTTTATTCCCACTCCCCACCCCCACTCCCAGCAAGCAGATGACTTGCTGGACCAGTTTTCATTAACCCTGAACCTACATTATTAATTAAGTCTACAGCCACTTGACACAAAGTCCCATTTTTAAAGTGCATTCTATTGTTTGCATGTAGCCTAAAATGTAGGTCAGCAGAGAAAATCAGCATGTCTTTAACCTAGGAGGAAATCCAAGGTATTGAGGTATTACACCCTTAAACCATAATATGGACAACACGACACACAGGAAAATATATGGTAGCAATTTCACTATCAGCTGAAGATTTTTCAATATGTCTTCTAATAAAATCAGAGCCTGATCTCTGGGCTCCCCTCTCCTCACACACACACAAGCATCTTCTTGAGAGTGTTTCTCACTTAGCAAAGACAACTTTTCATTTTTTCTCTCAGATTTAACTTTTTCCTAAAAATCACAGCTTTTGGAAGCTGCTCTGATGCTACACATTTTCCAGAGTCTACAGCTGGAGAGTGTCAGGAGGTGTAGTCTTCCATGAAACAGGCATCATGAGCAAAAAGGAATGATAGTCCTTACAGTTCAGAAAATTATTTCCTTAAGATGGAAGCACGGGAAATAGTTGATCCATACTCTCATGGCTTCTTCTGCTCCTCTGGCATCATGAAGCCCAGGGAAGCAGAAATCTAACCACTTCTCCTTAATGGGAACTTTCTCTCTTAATAGATCCAAAAGACTAGCACTGAGTACTTCCCATCCGAACGCCTGCAGGTAAGCACTGCTAATGTGAGTACACTGTCTATTGAAGTAGCTCTGTCAACCTTACTTCTGTGCTGGGGAAATCATGCTCTTGTCGCAATCCAGACCTCAATCACAGGACAGACTGCAATAATTCTCTTCCACTTGTACTGACGCGTTTCCTACTTTAAACTTTATTTCACTGAAACTGTGAGAGCTCATGACAAAAGATGAATCCATTTCTAGGGTTCAGTCACATAAATAGCTCCTTATCCACCTATGGCCTCATGCACAGCAGGTTCACTTTGACCCAATAAATCCATAAAGTCTCAAATGCTTTAATTCATTCACCAGAATTTAACAGAGGGTCAGATGAAAGGATGTGTGTGTGTAAGGATGCTTACAGCAATATTCAGTCCATTTTAAAATGCTCTTAATGTTTACCTGTATTTCCTTTTTCTTGTGCATGTTACACCAACATCGCCTCTCTGTCCACACTCAGATGAAAAAGCAGGTTAGCTGCAGTGCTCTCTACTTTATTGCAAAGAGGCTTTGGCACTTCAGCTATCTCATACCTGCAAAATTTTCCAATTGCAAGAGAAATAAGTGAAAACCAAGCATGTCTTTTACTGCTGAGTAACCACAAACATTATTGCAGAGGTACCACAGCTGACCTGACAACTTGGTCTGGGGGGTATCAAGGGCATGTGAGAAAGGAGGGTCTTTGTTTTCCTCTTTCTTCTCCATCTCTCCTCTCTTGTGATTTGGCAGATGTCTCATGCAAAACTGACCTTGGGTTGCCAAAAGACACTTGAGTGTATTCGGAAATTGGCCTAAAATTTTGACCGCATATATGCATTATTTCTTTGATAGTTGATTATTTCTTTCATAGTTCAATGCCTATTACTGTGCTTATCTAGTTATAGGTTTAGGGTTTTTTTCTGTAAAGGCTAGCTAGAAAGTGCTCCTAAGAGAACTGAAAACGTAGGTTGCCAGAGTTGCCATCTATCTTCATGCTGGGAGCCTCCCACTCCTCTGTGAAATAGGACAGCCTCTGTGGAGTCCCCGATTTAGCAAAGTGTCTCTTTTGAATACTGATAATAAAGATCAAGAAGGACTTCAGGTTCATTTAAAAGCTAATCTGCATTTTCAGTATATGTGAATTGAAGTCCATAAAAACGTCAAGATGATCTTTTTGTGGTCTGCAAAAGACACTGAAAAATATCCTCTACTCTCCTTTGAATGAACCATTTTGATTTTGAGATTAATTTTAAACCAGACACTACAACAGTGGTGCTGAAGAAAAATAACCTGTGGCCTTTCATCAAAGGGGAAAAAAGGGAGTATGTTGCAATGGAAAATGAGTAGAGTTTTATAACGTAGTAGGACAGCTATTCCAGTTTATATCAGTGTGCTCCACATGACTTCGTACTCCCAGATCAGAGGGAAAATGGGAGCAGAACAGCATTATCTTGACTTGGCTCTTCAGGAGAGAAAAGAAAGAAAGAAATCCTAAACCTGTAATTAGATCTCCGCTGGAGATACATAGTGAGGGAGGCACTAAAAATCTCGGACTAGCATTTCATGTAAATATGCTACTATTTTCTGCTTTATGCATCGGTCACTCTCCAAAACAAATGGACTTGGTTAATATTCAAATACAATGAGAAATTGTATTGCAGCCCCCCCAAAACCTTTTTTTTTTCCTAAACTAGTGCATAAATTTCTGAGAAAAACAGTACTTCTGCTGTTCTTGTGCAAATAGTTTTTGGTGCTTACTACACGTTATTAAATGGTTAACGAAAGATTACATATTAGTAAAATTTACACATGAGAGTAAATAAATGGTAGTATTGCCACTTGAAGTCACTCCGATTTAGTTTTTCAGAGATCTGTCTCGCAAGAGCAAGAGCAAACTTTCCGTTATCCTTCCTTTTTATTTGATCCCCCATCCCCCCCTTTAAGACAGATAACATTACTTGCTCTTTTCTCTTCAATATTTTTCACTCAGTTTTACTGTTCTCCTGACGTTACTTTCTCACTTCAGGCTGTCCT
>NW_010430886.1:24608-31118 GCF_000710305.1 Buceros rhinoceros silvestris
CTTTCCCTGGGTTTCCTCAGTTGCAATATACCTATGCACTTGTAACTGTTCCCCAGTGCTGTGTTGAATGTTCCAGTTTTAAGCAATAGAATAATGCTAACACTTTTTCTGTTGCTAGTATCAGAAATGACAAATAGCTGATAATTTAACGTTTGAAATTGAGGACAACAGAGGTGAAGTGAATTACAGAGAGGCACATACAGAGAGCTGAGAGTCCAGAAGACCCTCTTTTCTCGGCCCTAATTGTGCAAGGAGTTAGTCAAGACAATTTTGCAAAAGCCGCAAGCTTAGAGGGACTACTTGTGTCTGAAAACTGAAATATGTATCTAAATAGGATCGCTGCCATATTCTGTCTTAAAAATGTGTTTTCTTTGGACATATATACTTGGCTTGATTGAAACAGATTTAGGAGTGATTTGAGTAAAGTGCAAATAGAGAGTGATATAATGATTTGAAAACATTTAAGAAAAATATAACATTCAAAACAAATCAGTGTAAACTAACTAAAGCTGGGAAGGCTCAGAAGCCATCCAGGAATGGATTTCATCCTGATCTAAAAGACAAAAGTTTCCTCTTGTTTCAATTCTTTTTCCATTTGCTTTATGGTGGACCAAGGTAAGAAAGCTGTGGCTTGTAGTCTAAACAATAAAAGGTCAAACCTATTTTTTGTTTAACGTGGTCATGCCTTGGGCTTCAAAAGAAATAGTATGAGAACATGACATCCATGTGGGACAGAAGCAAAACCTATTTGCTACTTATTGGAAGTGCTCAGTTCTCAAAATATGAATAAATAAATAAATAGACAGATAGACGAATAAATAAATAAAAGGTGCAAGGTGTGACATTGACAGGAAAAACTTAACAATTCTGGTTTTCCAGCTTTTACATTCCTCTGCAGTCCCTTCACCCATGACACTCTATGTGACATCCTTCGTAGCACTAGGGACACCCTGCACTTTGGCTGAATTGGAGCACTATGTGTACTGCGTGCCTGTCCTCTGCGCCTGTGCTCAGTGCCAACTCTAGCTGCTGCCAAATGCTTTTTAACTGCCGGCCCATCTCGCTGGGGCATCTCTTCAGTCAGCTGCCAGTTTCTCCAAGGCTGCATGCCTCTACCTCCTCTTGTAAGTCTGGCTGAAATCAGCCTCCAGGCTTAAAACCTATTTGTCTGTTTTCCCCCTTTCATCCTCTTTCCAAAATAGACAGACAATGCAATTGCATAAATCTTATTTCCTTTGGAAGCAAAACTAAAAGTGAAGGTCTGTGCAGAGTGGCTTGTAAACACACAAGCATAATGGGAAATAAGCAAGCCAGCATTTGGGACTAAGCTATTAGCATCTGTCAGGGATGAAACTAGTGGAATTCTATATATATTGGCCACTTTCAAATCTTTTCAGGTCATGTTCTTACACAGTGCAAATCCAGACAGCTCTGTTAATTATAACACAGCCGTGGTATTTACAATGACTGCTGTTTTGAATATTAGAGTCTAGCAACAGCCTTTTTCTCTTAATTTTAAAATTTGAGTAAAAATACTGACCAAGGCAAGTTTTCTAACAAGCTTTTAAAGGTCTTTTAAAAAGGGTTAAATTTGCCAGTGAAATTCTAAAGCTCTTCTATATGGAGGGCAAGCTGTTAAAGATCAAATCATAAAACAGTATCAACTTAGTTTCTAGATGTTTCTCCTGTCTAAGCAAAAGTATGAGGCCAAGTCACAGCCCAACAGATTTTACTTTGTTTAGATTGTACTTTTTTCCCTATAACATAGAACCTAGTCAACGAAATGTGCCCTGGGAAAAGCTTTGTACACACTTTCGTTAACTTCATGTTGCTGCAGAACAGCCCCAGGTGATGTCAACAGAAATTTTGAAGCAAACCGTAATTTCTAACAATGGATCTTACTTAACTCAGTGTTGTAGGAGTAGCCAGTGGTAAAGCCAGCTCCATCCTCCACAATATCTACAACAAGACAGGGACTGGATAACACTGCTCTTTGTGACTTAACCTGGCTTCTCTAGTTCTTCCAAACAACAATTTCCAGTGCACTGTGTTGGGCATGGATGTTTTAGCATGGACTTACATTGACCCAGCTCGAAACGGCTTCTGCACAGCGGAGCCATTGCCTTGTTCCATCAGCTTGTGGGCCTGTAAGGGCTGTGAGCGTGAACGTCGTGAGTTGTCATGTTCAGACACTAAGCAGTAGTAGCTGGAGTATCATCCTCATGAATTGCATGTAGAGGTTCCACAGCAATATTCTTGTATTTATATATGCAAATTCCTTTATAAAACTAGGGCCAGTACACGGCCACTCAAGCAAAAGCAGAGCCCACTCTGAAGAAAACATTTAAACTACTTCTGATATCAATACTTAAAGCCCATCTTTTCTCCATTTTCCTATTTGATATGTTTGATTCCTTAAACTTTACCACACATCTTTTATTGAACAGGATTTAGCACAAGAAAGGACAACTATATTTTCCTGAAAACCGGAGGCTTGTTTAGTTACCATTTAAAAAATAATTACTCACATTTTATGGAATTATTGCCGAACAGAAGTGCCTCAAATTTTACTTTTGAAAAATACCATTTTTGAAGTCTCATAAATCATTTTAGACCTCTCACCTCAAAAAAAAAAAAAAAAAAAAAAAAAAAAAAAAAAAAAAAAAAAAAAAAAAAAAAAAAAAAAAGAAATCTCAAAATTAGACTTTATGTGCTTATTTGACATTACTTAAAATGAGTAGCTAAGTGTCTGGCACATAAATTTCTACTGTGTCCTGAGGACATGCAATATTTTAAATAGATTTCACATTTGAGGATTTAGGCAGGAAAAAGAAAGGTAAAACCTTGGGAAACCTAAGGAGAAGTAAATGTTTACATTACTGATCTCTGAATCACTTTGGTTTGTTTTTTTTTTTCCATCAAGAAAGTCAATACAAATGCATATTTCTATAAAAGTAAACAAACTGCTATTCAAGGATACAATACCTGCATGAACAAGGGAATCAGTGATAAATGACTCCGGGATGCCATTTATTGTCACAGAAACACAAGCAGCTGTAAAACCCAATCTTCAGTCAGGTTTATTATGGAGGTTTGGTATATCTCCTCATAGCCTGAACTAAAGTGGACTAAAGCAGTAACAAAAAATCTTTAGTCTTCCCCTTCTGTGCATGAAAGCAATGCCTGTGTATATGTGTGTTTGCTATCTGCCTATCTCATAAGCTCAAGCTGGAAAACACAACTCTTCGGCAGTATGGTTGTTCAGAAAGCAAGTCAGACCACTCAGGACATATTATTATTATAAGCTTTATGATTTTAAGCTAGTTTTAGATTTGTATAGGGGCTGCTGGAGCTGGCCAAACTATGAAAAAGTCAGAAGTGTAACTGAGGATAAATGACAATACAAAAAGGCAAACAAGGTTTACCAATTTCTAATCAAAGTAAAAAGGACTTTGCCCACTGTGTCCCTCCTGCTTGAGAGGCCCATTGAATAGGTTTACCTTCAGTTATTAGCTAGATATACCTGCCCACCCTTCTTTTTAAAAAAAGTTTGCCACTACATTGAGACATGGGTTATTAAATTCCTAATGCTTCTGAAATTTCCTCTTGCTCTACCATGCACATGAATATAGCTTTTCAGTAGTGTAAAATTCATACATTTCTCAGCTCTTCTCCACATACTCTCTAATGAGAACAGGATTCTCTGTTCATTGAAAAACACTGGTCACAAAGCAAACCTTTCCCTTTCCTAATTATTTCTTTTTCTTTTTTTTTCTTTTTCTTCTTCTTTTTTTTTTTTTTTGTTTAGCCCCAGTTACCCTAATTATACACTAATACCAATTCCCACAATGAAATCCCTTTCAGCTTACAGACCATGAAGTTCACTCCATTCAGAAAAGCCAGTGAAAGACCTGGGAATCACTAAACTCTCAGAGGGATGGTTGAAGCTATGCTTGGGTAGTACCTAGCTATCCCCAGCCACTCTCCATGCCCACTGCACAGAGATATGAGCTGGATGGTGAGAAACTCAAGCAGAACTGTGAGCAGCTCATGTCTGCCTTCGCAAAGATCTGCAGTCCCCAAAAGTCACTAGCGCCATCAGACAAGTCTGCTCTGGCAGCCCTGCACAGAAGTTTCCCCGTAAACAGTTTGTGATCAGTAGGACATTTCTTCAGCTTTCTATTTTCTCCCCCTACATTTTCTGTGAAAAGAGATAACTCCTTGTTCTTTTCTTCCCTGGCTTTCAAAGGTCTCCACTAACTACTGGATGTTTCCCTATTTCTGCACCCTTGAAGATGCGCCGTATGCTGGTGGGATGTGTTTTTTGCCCATGTCCCTCTACAACAGACAGCTTTTTGGAGTTGATGCAGCCTTCCATTTCCTTCTAGGTGCTCACAGCATTCCATTGAAATTATTAGGGAGGTGGACATGCAGTTGTGCTTTTGGGTTTTCTACAGGGTTCATTGTTAAAATGGCAGTGGTGGTGCTAGTGGGAACACTGAAGGCAGAAGGCAATTTCCATCACATTTCATTTCAGTGCTGGAACATGTATGATTAAATGGACTCTGGAGTGACAGCACACAAGCCAAGCAAAAATAGTCTGATTTATTGAACAGAAAGGCTACATTTCCTGTCACCTGCTGCAAGATGCCCATAGCTGCCAGCTTGTAAGAGAAGTAAAAAAAAAAAAAACCCAACCTTAAAGCAAACAAAAACTCTCTAACAGCCTACCATCTGTGGGTGTCTTGCTGTCACACACTGACTTTTTAATGAGGCAGATTTTTCTGACAGTTACTGTCACTCCCTCATTGTGGGCTGTGGTTGGGGGGGCCATGAGCATGATTAGAAAGTGATATCATTTTCTAGGGCCTGCCATTCTCCCCCACGCTCTGATATGAAACAAGCAAAGCCATTCTGCTTTACATCTGACCTTGACAAGGGTGTTTCTCATTTCCTCTCCACTTTTTCCCTCCTAATCCTTCCTGAAAAAAATGTGCCTGCTGAATAAATTGGATCCAGTTGTTGTTTTTTTTTTTTAATTGGCATCTTCCTGGTGTTTTTGCCTATGTTTGAATTTTACGCATGTAAGGTTTTTATTTTAAAGGGATGGGACAAATGATTTCTCCTTTGACAATGTACTAGCAGTGATATTTCCTCCTGTTACCGTTCCCCATCTCCGTGTTTGCCGGGAATGTAGCTGCTCTGCCTACTATGATGGTGTCATTTGATGAATACCATGTTTCAAAAACACGTTGACAAAACAACATTCCTCAGTGAGATGCTTAAAAGCAGAGGCAAGAACACCTTCCTGATTATGCCAGTATTTAGCAAAGCCTCTTTTTTTCTCCTTAGGTGGGTCATCTTAACTTGAAAGTGAGACATGAATGATCATTTATTCGTAGAAGTCTTCCAATTATACCCCAGAATGGGTAAATGACACAAGAAAACAGGCACAGATACAAGGAGAATTCAGCCCATTTCAACAATCACACAAGCTGGACTCAGGACTGAGATAATGCCCTTGTAGTCTCCTGTAGTGCTGTATTAGGTTCCATTTGAACACATAAATAATCTACCAAGTCTATCAGGGTACAGCTCAAAAGTAAAAGGAACATCACTGCCTGACCACTTTCCCTCTTACTAATAAAACTAATTCTACACAATGCCTGAAAGCAGAGGATAAAATACTTGTCTTGCCAGACAGAACTAGTTCTAAATTTCAGAATTGCAGGGGTCTTCAGCAGAAGCTGGAATAAGGTTTGCTTCCTTTTCTCTTTGTCTATATGACTGCCACAAATTCACAGGTACTGAAGTCGCTGCAGAAATAACTTACTGACAAAAACTATCACAAAATGGAAGTGTAGTCATTTTTCAAATTATAATTGTATGTTCACTTCCTGATTCTTGTTAAATTGTTCTCCATATGAGACATCCACCAATAAAATGTCACTTGTCAGTAATGTGCACTGTTAAATGTCACATTAGCATCCCTTGACCTTCTTGTATTCTCAGGATGTGGCTGAGTGCCTGCTGTTACAGGCAGCCTGCAGTGGGACACACACAGGGCACAAGTAAAAGACCGCTCGAGCAATGAAGACGTCAAATGGTTCACAGAAGTTCTCTTATGGTTTGAGAAGAAAAGAGAGACCAGGATGACTGTAATACAGATGCAGTAGACAGCTCCCTTCCATGGAGGCAAACTCCAGCACCAAGACCCCAGCTGCCGACAAGGAAAGACAAGTCCTCCAAGACTAACCCAGAGGAAGAAAACATAATTTTGTTCAAAAGATCAAGGAAACAATCACTATTGTCACTCTCACTCAAAATATTTCCTTCAAAATGTTTTGATCTTGCTTTCCTTTGTAAAAGTTTTGTTTCAGGAAGTTTTCAGCCACAGCAGGGGAAATAATCCGGCTCTTCTATCAATAAAAGAGACATTTTTCTGAAAAAGGCTACAGGCAAAACAAGCATCACAGTGTTTCATATTTTATTCACTTGTAGATAAAAGGG
>NW_010430887.1:0-12182 GCF_000710305.1 Buceros rhinoceros silvestris
ATATATATATATATATAAACATGGCATCATTATAGCTCATTTCCTCTCAGAATTATCCCAAACATAAGAACTGACCATGAGCTTGGCCACCTGGGGGAGATGCTGCAGTCACCACATTGCAGCCTCAGATCCTCAGATCTGGAAGCCCATAATTAACAAGTCTCTCAGTTTTCAGGGGGATGCTCAGCTTACTTTGCTGTGCCATTTTGACAGCACTGATGGCTTCCATGAGCTCGCTTTCAGCTACATGACTGAGGACAAGCCACCTCCACTGCATCTTAGTGGGGGACAACACCTTAATGCAAGTCAAGAAAACCCACTGCACGTGTTTCATTCAGTGAAGGATGGTTGTCCAAAGTGAGTTGCTACAAATCACACTTATCAAATATTTGAAAATATGTACATCTAAAGCTGCAATATACCTCCTGAAGAACTGGGAGCCGGTAGCTCTCTCTTTTCTGAGATGTAGGAAGTCAGTGTTTCTGAAATTCACAGGTTCACAGGATCACAGGATCACAGGATCACAGGATCACAGAATCACAGAGTGGTAGGGATTGGAAGGGACCTCTGAAGATCGCCTAGTTCAACCCCCTAGTGCAGGTTCATCCAGAGCAGGTTGCCCAGGACACTGTCCAGGCAGGTTTGGAATCGCTCCAGCGAAGGAGACTCCACAACCTCTCTGGGCAGCTTGGGCCAGGGCTCCGTCACCACCAAAGAAAAGGAGTTTTTCCTCATGTTCAGATGGAACTTCATGGGTTCCAGTTTGTGCTTGTTGACCCTTGTCCTGTCACTGGGCACCACTGAGAAGAGTCTGACTCTGTCCTCTTGATGCTTGCCATTTTGCTATTGACAAGCATTGATGAAATTCCTTCTCAGTCTTCTCCAGGCTAAACAGCTCCAGGTCTCTTACCCTTTCCTTTTCACAGAGATACTCCAGTCCCTTCATCATCTTTATAGCCCTCCACTGGACTCTCTCCAGCAGTTCTCTGTCTCTCTTGAACTGGAGACCCCAGAACTGGAGACCCCAGAACTGGAGACCCCAGAACTGGAGACCCCAGAACTGGAGACCCCAGAACTGGAGACCCCAGAACTGGAGACCCCAGAACTGGAGACCCCAGAACTGGAGACCCCAGAACTGGACACAGGACTCCAGGTGTGGCCTGGTAATATTCTTCTTCATGCACCCCAGGATATCATTCTTGGCCATAAATACCCATTGCTGGCTCATGGAGTACTTGTGTCCACCAACACTCCCAGGTTCTTCTCTGCAGAGCTGCTTTCCAGCAGGTCACCCCTGACCTGTACTGGTGCAGGGGGTTATTCCTTCCCAGGAGCAGGATCCTGCACTGGCCCTTGTTGACCCTCATTTGGTTCCCCTCCACCCAACTCTCCAGCCTGCCCAGGTCTCGCTGAACGTGCCGTTGTTGATCTTCACTCGGTTCTTCTTCGCCCAACTCTCCAGCCTGTCCAGGTCTTGCTGAATGGCAGCAGCCTGACGGTGTACCATGCACCCCTCCCAGTTCTGTGTAATCAGCAAACTGGCTGAGAGTACACTCCATCCCTTCATCCAGGTCATTGATGAATATGTTGAAGAAGGCTGGACCCAGCACTGACCCCTGGGGAACACTATGGAATATACAGTTTTAAGTATCAGAAGGTGCATTCAGTTCTCTATCTTTCATATCTTGCAGATGCGCTGTATAAACCCTAAAACTCATCTGCAGTCAGCCAGGCTATCCCAGTAGCTGGGATTAGGCAATGTCTATGCCACTGGGATGATTACCCCTCACGAGTCTCCTTTCAGTGGTGTTCAACTTGCACAGGCTCAGCACAAGCAGCTGGGTGCCATCCCTCACACAGAAAAGGCCTGGAGAAACGGAAATAGCTCTCAGATTTGCTGTCCCCCCCCTGCACATTTCAGAAACACAACTGTTATTACACCTAAGGTTATCCTTCTTGAATGAATCGTGGCACATTTCTCTGATGTCTGCAGTTTATTGACTTGAGGCACTCAGGAAGTGCTTTGTACAAAGAAAGTTTAACTGTTTTCCCGGTGTACGCTGCCTCCTGTGTCTGTTCTGTGGTTCTTTCCTAAGGTAACACATGGAGACAAATATATAAAAAAACAGAAAACCACACAGTTCAGCCTTGTCCACACCAGACGTGATTAGCCTGTAGAGTTATGATGGAGAATTTCTGAACTGTTTGTGTAGAGCAGTTCCCGAAACTGGGGAACATCTGCAAAAGGTGCCATTGGCTGCTGTAATAGCAAATAAACTCAGGGGTTTGCCAGCAGAGCTCTGTCAAATATTGTTGGCTTTTTTTTTTTCATGTACCTATATTGGAAAAGCTTTGAAATATAGACCTGATTCTTGCCTCTTTCTCCTTAAAAATAAAATGAACAGCCTCTATGTTGCTTACGCCCTTCAAAAATCTTATCTAAACTGCAGCTCTGTTGTAACTTAACTGCACACAAACAAACAGGGCTGACAGATCGCCAGCTCCACCAGCAAACTGATGAGGAAATAGCTTATTTTACATAATTTTTTCCAATGTTGTTAGCAGTGACAAGCCAGAGACCATCCTTTCGCTAATAGGAAGTCATGAGACTACCCTGCAGTTGGACTGTATGGCAGGACCAGGTATGCACTCATAGTGGTCAGGGTGAAAGATTAATATGCTGCAAAAACGTCTTAAAAATTTACTATATTCAATGTTAACTTGCAGACTTTGGGTCTGGATTCTGGCCTCTGAGGGCATGTTGTTCCCAGAGCCACCAGGAGTCACACAGCCCAGACATCTGAGGGAGGAGATTGTCCCTTTTATGTTCGTTTGGACATGTCCTGGGCTTGCAAACGAATCAGTCTCTAGAAACAAGCACACAATTCCATTATTTCACAGCAAAGTGCTTATGGAATGTGACATGATGTGCTGTAGCACAATGCCAACAAGCAATAATGATCTAAATTATTTACTCTAGAGAAAGAAATAGGGAAATTTCATGCTGGCAGCAACTGGAATAAATTATTTCAAGTCTTTGCTGGCAAATACAGATTTTTTCACGACTTTGGATCCACTTCTGTGCTTTCAACCAGGTGCCACCAAACAGTGGCATTGTGCAGCACAAAAGTAGTTCGCTGGTTTTTCTTTTGTTACCTGCTCCTTACCCCCATCCTCCTTTTTTTATTTTTTTTTTTTTTGGCTGCCTTTAAAGTTTTACCAAAGCCATTCTGTTGAATACCTCCAAAGTGCAACACAAACCGGTGACAATTCTGTCTGACAGCTGCGACTGACATGACTTCTGTCCCAGTGATTAATACCTACATCCCCTGCCCCATCCACTGCATGTACAAAAGCTGACTGATTCCTTTGGAGAAAACCATGGGTGCAGTTAAGTGTAAAATCTCGCTGCACAGGTGGAAAAGCTTATTCCCTTTGGCACAGAAATATGATTTGTGAGAGCTGGGCTCCATGACCTTTCCCTTCAGGTTCTCTCTGACATTCTCGGAAGCACGATGGCAGAAGGCTGCCCTCCAAATAATTCCGAAACAGACATAAAACTTCTATATTTTTATTAACACTTGATGAGGCCACTAGAAGAAAATCAAAACTATGAATCTGTCAAGACACCCCTCAGCAATGCTGCACCTTGCTCACAAAAGTACCATGATGCAACGGTCACGTAGTTCATCCGGCATGTATGATTGTCTGTCTATTCATAATGCCCCCACCCCTAAATATCTCAGTACTAATTAATACGGACCCTTTGGCAACACACTTCTGAGAGGAAATATTTGTGATGAGTCTCAGTTATGGTTGGTCTCATTTATCACGTTCTTTTTTTTTTCCTTCCATGTTTTATGATAGAAATCTCAAGTATGTAACATATAAATACACCTACATCTTAATATTAATGAATCATAAAGACATTTATACCTGTCCTGCATAAAGATGCTTATACTGGTCCTGATGTTAATTTTTTACCCTTTATTTCTGAAAGCACCTTTGTACATCTTTCTGCCTCGCTACAGTACACATAAGTATAAAGGACTAGAGAGACGGAATAACCACGTTGTAGTTATAAGATCTTGATCTTTTCTTAATTCCTACTCTTCACTTTTTTGTTCTCCTACCAGGAAGTATTTCCTTTACTGGCACAATACATTAAAGTGATGCTTGCTGTTTATCACCTCTCATCTTGGAAAATGGGCTCATTTCAAATGAATAAATAAAAAGGTTTCTGGTAGATCAAAAAGATTCCCCTGGCTTTATTGTCCTAGTGCTCATTGTGGTTTTCTTCAATCCAAGAGAAACTGAGGAAAAACATTGCATCAGGCTTACAGCAGTTAGTGTCAGTGAATCAGCTGAGTGTGATAAGAAAAATTCACCATGAAAATTTTAAAATTTATTAAATGAAGTTAATGTCATTAGCGCAGACACCTGAAGCCAGGTGTTGAAATTGTTTGATAATGTACTTTGGAAAGACATAGTCCTAGCACTCACTGAAGGCCAATATTAGCTGAAGATTCCCTTAGCATGTGGCTGTTCGCAAGGCCGACAGTGCACTCAGGTTACATCTCTATGCGAAGCGTGAGACTTCAGATCTCAGTCAGATTATCACGAAAGATGAATTTTCTAAGGTTCTTTTCATTACTTGCTGTAAGTGCTCTTGACATTCTCTGAAGCAGTTTAGGAGAAGCTTCCTAGGAAAAGTGTCAAAATAAAGTAATAATATTCTTATAATATTGTTCAACAAAATGTGAGCACAGCATGATCTAGAAATGAAGATCAGCATCTTCTGAAGATCAAGCACAGATGTACACAGCTATATATCATCATGGGCTGCAGCAGGATCACACCAATAAGCAATAATTTCATATGTGTGTCGTCAAAGAACTAGCACAACTGCTTGATGTAGAAAGGGGATTCTACATGACCTTCAAGTGTCCTGACAACATACATTTCAGCTATGTGTGAAGCTTCTATTCCAAACATCGGTAGTTATTCCTTGAGCAAAACAAGTTCTACTGGCTTCATACTGGAAGCATTTGCTATAAAATTCATACCTTTTCTAACTCCTTTTAAACAGAACAAATCGAGTTTGGGACGGAGTCGTATTAAAATACTGCCTTGCTTTTTTAGGGATGATCTTGTTAAAACTAGTTTACTATCTGCCAGAGGCACCAACTGGCACAGCTCCGTGAGGGTGACAAAATGTTTTGGTTTAATTAAAGAGATGATCATAAAGATATATTTTATTACCTGTAACTCAAGAACTATGTGTGATAAGGAGGTTTTTTTTTGTTCCTTTCATAGTCCCAGAGCTTCCGCTATCCCCTAGCCGAACAATATGTAGTCTGGAACCGACCCATCATAAACCACAGGCTGAAAACTAAACAGTGGGGTGAATAACTGGTTGAGGGTTTTAGAGATGTTAATATAACACACGTTAGTCAGTCTGTTGTGAGGGAATATCTTTCAAGAAATACAGTTCTGAAGTGGAAGTGCAATTACTTAGTAACAAGATTTAAATGAAAAATGGTGGGATATTTTTAGCTATAAAGCTTACATTTAAGGGAATCTGTTTATGTATAGAACTTTGGATTACTTACTTTTATCTAAAAGTTCCTAAAGCACTTTATATATTTAACCAAACTGATATCCAAGTAACAGGAAAGAATCACTTAGCTCATCACTGGGAAGCCGTCATGCCTGCCAAAGAAGACAGCAACTGCATAATGAAGGACGAAGTCCTGACTCCACTGAAGACAACTGCAATACTCTGAAAGACTTCAGGAAGGATGGAATTTTACAACACATCTTTTGGGAAAAAAAACCGAACTAACAACAACAAAAAAAAACCCCTTAACACTTAAGTGGAACTTTAATGGTGGAAACCAGGCAGGACTTTCTTTATTCTTCAGTTCCAGTGATCAAACCATAATAGGGACAGATCTGTGTTTGCTGTTACGAATCTAGCAGCCTACCTCCCTGTCAGCGTAACCATTCAGCAAGAAATGTGCAGAAAGTCCCACAGAGATACTCTGCCCTTGATCTGCAGCACAACCCCTGTATTGACAATACTTGTATTGATCTGCAAGGTGACTAACTCTTGATGTCAGCTGCCGTTTTGTGCAAAGGGTGGACAGTGTATGGCTCCTAAAGAAAGTTTTAGAAGCTGTGAATGCATTGAAATTAATCAGAATTTGATGCTTCTCTGGGGAAGAACAGTCAGTGAGGAAGGTGCAACTGCAGCCAGAAAAAACCCATCTCATTGTAAAATTACAAATGAAGCCAGAGAAGAAGAGCAAGAGTGAGGCAGGGGAAGCGTAGCATTGAAGAAAGAATTACTGACAGAAGGACCAGACTGTCTCCATGTCTTCTGCAGTTTTTCTTCTGAACTATCCATTTTCTTCTAGACCATGCCTGATCTTCCCCCATCAGCCAAATCTGAACTCCCCAAGCCCTGTCAGACTGTTCTCAAAGCCATATCTTATAAGCCATGTAAACCAGGGGGCTGGAAGCACATGCTCAAATTTCTCTGAGCCTCTCTCCTACCCGATCCAGTCTATTATCTGCTGGAAGAATCACAGGCAAAGCACCAGACTGCTCTCTGAAGTGAACCCACAGACCCAACTCTTGATGGGATCTTCTAGGCCAAGTGGTGGCCTGACCTCAACAAAACTCTGGGCAGTAGGAATTTACACTCTCTATTTCTTTAAATTCATGGTAGTAAAGCTGCCATTTACAAACCCCAAAAGCTTCTGTGTAATTTCACAGTGTCTAGTGGAGGAGTAAAGTGATATTCTCCTTATTTGGGACAGGAGGCTTTTAAAATAATCTATCTGGTATAAACTGAGAGCCAGAAACATAAACAATATTTTTTTATTGCATAGCAACTTCCACCCTAGATTCTCCCAGTAATTTACAGCATTAATTAGTTAAGAGCATCTGATAACAGGTCTCCATATTAAGATGATTATGACTATAATTAAAGGTAATGAAATGATGAAAGGACCTGTGCTCAATTTGTACATTAAAATAGTGAACTCTCAAGTAACAAAAACAAAGTTGAGCCTGAAGATTTGTGGCTAAGCACACATGAACTTATGTATTTTATTTCTCTAGGCCAATCCTGCCTCTAGTTAGGAATATGTGTGTGAGAGATCTGAAAGATTTGGTAAAAGCTTTGCTGGGGTGCAGAAGAGCAGCAAAACCCCAAGACCATAAAGCACGCAGGGTTCTGTGGGGGCAACTGAAATTGGATGACTGAGCTAGAATTTCAGGCTTCCAAAAGGAAATGGGTTGGATGGCAGCAACAGGAATTCTTCAAGATCTGTTGTCCATTTTGGTTCCATTCTTGATGGACACATATTACATATATTCAGGATCATTACATTCTGAACAGCAGAAGTAATAATGCGAGGCTTTCTGATAAGGGTGTCTGGTTGGTAGTGCATGTTTTGGCTGACCTGTAGGCTGCTGGCAAAAAGAACAGGCATAAATGGAATTCTTCTTGTCCTTTCTTCCACAAAGGCACCAATTTTTACAAAATCTGTAGGAATTTGGTATCTTTGAGACCTCTGCTCACTCATCAAGCAGCCAAAATGCCAATAGCTTAAAAAAAAAAATATGTGCAAAGTATCAGGCAGACAGGCAATACAGTTATTTAGGCCTTATTTTCTTGGGAAATAGAGCTAAAAGTTAAAGTGATTGCATCAGGAGGACAAATAAAGATTGTTATATGAATTATGAAGCATTCTTTAACAAACCTGCCAAAATTATTGCTTTTCTTTAGTCACTACATATGCAGACAGCGTATGGTCTTTAGGTAAAATGCTGCCCCTCTTTTAAAGAATTCAAGATCTCATAGGAAGAAAAAGAAAGTGGTGACAATCATCTTTCTGTCTTGGAGGAAACTCCATTTTGTTTAGGAATTAGTATAAAAGCTGCAGTGAAGTGACACATCACCTAAGTGTCCTGCAGTGCAAAAAGAACCTTCTTTTTCTTCCTCCCTCTGAAAGACTTAGGATCTCCATGAGATCATTCACAGAAGACAGCATACAAGTTATGATGTGGGACTTCTCCAGTCAAAGGGCCTTCTCATAATGAAGAAAGATGTCAAAATTCTGTGTGAAACACTGGGAGTCATCAGAACTGCATGGAGGGGATGTGTTTTCTACACGCTTTCTACAGTCACCAAACTAAACTTCCTTCTGCAGTTCGGTGGGAATCAACGGATTCTGAGAATTCAGTTAAAAGTTTGTATCACACCACTGATGTCTGATAATTAGCCAATCAGAGTTGAAGGCAGGCAGATTAATAACACTTGTATCCAAATAAATCAAGGAACTTTGATTCATCTTCTCCAGAAGCTGTCTCTGGCTGTCGCTACATGGATCCTTCATTAGAGACGACTGTCTCTAGCGAATCAAGCATGGATCCATGTACAAGCATCAATAGTATTTGCCTCTCTTAACTGACTTGGAGTTACTGATAAATATTCTGCTGACTCCAGAAGGGTTTCTACCCACCAATCATGCCGAATGAACAGGTCTGGAAGCAGAAGGAGAGCTCTGGTTGATGTGGAACAGGGTTTTGGCTCAAACAGCTTATCTGCAGGTGAAGGCAACTTGGCCATCAGAACTGTGTGAGATGCGGAAGGCTGTCCAGAAACTGAGCATCTGGCACAAAGAAGACAACAGAGTGGTTTTCTGAGGAAAAATTAGCAAAGACTTCAGCTCACCTGTGATGTGCACAGCCTTCCGTAAGCTCTCATATGCTGCACATTTCTGATACAGAAACACAAGGTGCTCCGAGCTGTGGTGTGCAAGTGTCAAATACACTCAACTGGCCAAAGAGACTGCTACGGCAGCTGGCATAATGCTGTTTGAGGATGGGGTGTAATACCAGGCTGGTATCAACCACTCAGAGTTACAACAACCTGATTCCTCACAGCTATAGGAAAACACAGCTTGAGCCACAGGGACCTTTGATCGGCGGCAAGAAGGAAATTTGTGCCTCTTTGTAAGTAAAAATGCTGGGGAAGGGGACAAGACAGGAGACACTTTCCTCATTCATTTTCTTGCAGCTGTGAAGGCTGCTCTAGACATGTGCATACCGTGTTCTTATGCTTTTCCCTAAGCTTTGGAACCTGGGTGTTCCTGAAGATCTGCCCAGATAATCAGTGCTCTGATCCAATTTATAAAGGCTGGACAAGTTAAGATGAGACTGGAAAGGAGACTCCAGCATGATGTAAAGGGGGAGGAAAAGGAAGTGGGTGGACTACACTAAATCTGCCAGGCATCCAGAGCAAAGTATTCTGAACTAAAATGAGTATGTAAAAACATCAGTGCAAAAGCAAAATCTGTGCATAGCTGTTTTAAGATATTGGTCCACCATCTGCTTCTACACCAACATCCAGAACAGATGTAATTTAGGAATACTTCAAAAAGAACTGTGGGGTTTGTTTCTTTTTTCCTTTTTTTTTCTTTTTACTTTTTTTTTTTTTTTTTTAACTGGGGGGCTTTCAGAGATGAGAAATGCCCCTTTTAAAATTTATGCACCGGTTCAACAGACCTCACAAATCCTCTGGCAAGAAAACTTTTAAACTTCTTAAACGATGCTGATTTATGCTAGCCCTACTTCCACCAGCTCAAGTTTATGAAATAAATAACCTGGCTGGTGGAGGAACTTATACACATGGAGCAGTCATGTTCTCATCTTTTGGCTACTACTATTTCCTTCTTCTAATTTGTGTTACTAAAAGTTGTGAAGAAAAGAGCAGTCTCTTGGGAAATCAGAATGAATGTAAAAGAGCAATCGATGACACATAGAGCACTCAAATCTTTGTACCAATCCTCCCAGTGACTGGAAGCAAGTTCAGCTGGACATAGAATATCCCCAAGGACTTACACTTATAAATATATTTAATAAACTCCTTAAAAACATGAAGTGTGAAGTAAGCACTTCATCAAAGGCTTATTTTGGTTTTTAACAAACAAGAAAATTAAAACTCCTGCTGCCCACACGAGTCTGTGTGTCTGGATTTTTCTTGATAGATAAAATTATTTATGGCTTATTAGAGCCTGTCAGTATGTTTAACTAGGAAAAAAAAAAAAAAAAGACATACCGTTCCTAGAGGAGATCCAAACAACTTCATTGTAAAAGCTGTGAGGGAGTCACAATACATTAAGAAGAACAAATGTAGTCTGCAGTGGTTTTTCAGTTCTCTCTACACCATTGACTTACCAGAGGAAAGTACTACTAATTACACCTACTTGCATTGATTATTTTTTTCCTTCAGAATGGATTACCTTGTCTTCCTCTGAATCTAATGATTTAAATTACAATGAAACCACAATCTGATTGAGGTTGGAAGTTTCTCTTGAAAGAAAGACTTCAAATATGACATTAAAAA
Organism: Buceros rhinoceros silvestris; assembly: GCF_000710305.1. Lineage (NCBI taxonomy): Eukaryota > Metazoa > Chordata > Aves > Bucerotiformes > Bucerotidae > Buceros > Buceros rhinoceros. Next base: position 10,421 of record NW_010430887.1, read on the forward strand.
AAATCCTTTCTCCCTATTAACTGCCCTTTCAAGACAAGGCTAAGTTTCAAGTGATGTGTTTTAGCAAATATTACAGTGACGTAATACAGCACAGGAAATGCCAGATGTATTTCTCCTGGCTAGATAAGGTTCAGTGATCCAGATCAGGATCAGATATGATCCTGTTTACACCAATGTAAATCCAAACTAAATTCCACTGAAGCCGAGGTATTAGATCAGAATCTAGCTCACTACATTGTAACTGATTACATTCTTAGACACACTCTTATCTGTCTCCTCCTCTTCCCCTTTATAGACTCTCCAGTTTTGCCGCCAGGACCAAGAGGATCATCTAAATGAAACTCATATGCTATGGGTCATGGAATGTCTCTCAATCATTTCTACATCAACCCCAGTCATTTGCAGTTGTGGTAGCAAAGATCAAATATTTCTGCTGATTTTGAATTTGTTTTTCATTTGTACTGCGATAACTCAGTAATTAAGAGACAATTGCCATGGTAACATATTACACCCAAACCTGATCATAATTAAACCAGTGACAAAATTCCTGTCAGGTGCTTCTTAAGAGACAACCACTCCCTCTACTTATAGAAGATTGTATCTTACCCACCAGTCTTTTGTCTGACCTGGCTGTTGTGAGGTCAAGCTAAGACATGGGTCTTAAGGAAAATTTCCTGACTATTAGATTATTTTCTTCATCATTTACCATCTATTACAGCAATTACAAGGCTCTTTTTTGTTTCTCATTCCCCTCCTCTTCACCCCCTCTCTCTGGGTATTCACATGTCATTCTGTGCCATTCGTGTCACTTTGTGATCAATGATGAAACACCTCTTGACTCCTTGTTCTGTACTCTTTGCACAGACAGTTACAGGGCAACTTTCCCCATGTAACAGCCACTGTGAACCCATTACAATTTGAAAACTTTATAACTTCTCACTCACACAGGTGCACACGCAATCAAAAACCCCATGAAAAACACGGGCACTTCAACAAATAGTCCAATATGGATTTAAAGCAACTGATTCAGTGTGTTCTCATGTCCTAACCCAATGCAAACCAGGCAATGTCAGAGGTGTTGGTAGCATATTGGAGGATTTTGGGATGGGGGGTTTGGGGGGGATAGGGAGGGAGGGAGAGTGGAAGGGGTGTAGGGGGGGAGACACTACAAAAGCTTATCTGGATATTGCATAGAACATACATAAAATTTCACGGAGGAGATCTGATAGTCAATACATAACACGGGAATCAATATACCACAAGGAAACTAATGATCATAACTCTGAGAGAACAAAGTGTGCAGATTCCTACAACCAGTTGGGCAAGTGCCTACACTAACCTTAGGCTGGTGTGGAGCTAATGGCATTGCCTGGATAAACTCACATTCAAGTACTTTTTTCTTCAGTGTCAGCACAGAATCATAGAATGTATTTTTAGATTTTTTATTTCTTTTTATCCTATTCTGTTAAATTGGCAGTAAACGGTAAATTAAATTAATTTTCCCAAGTTGAGTCTGTTTTGCCCGTGATGGTAATTGCTGAGTGATCTCCCTGTCCTTATCTCAATCCATAAGCCTTTCCCTGTAATTTCTCCCCTTGTCTTGGTGAGGAGGAGTAGTGATAGAGTGGCTTGGTGGGCACCTGATAGCCAGTCCACCACAGTGGGAAAATAATTAGTTATGGGGAGGTGAGGAAAAACACTGTTTTCCAGATTGTCAACTTTCACCTTGATACAAAAGAAGCCATGAAATGGCTGTGAAGCA
>NW_010430888.1:0-252 GCF_000710305.1 Buceros rhinoceros silvestris
TAGAGTTGCCATCACGGAGACATGGGGGGATGGCTCACACAACTGGAGTGGCTGCGTTGGATGGCTGTAAACTCTTCAGGAGGGATAGGCCGGGAAGGAGAGGCAGTGGAGGGGCCCTGTAGGGCAGGGAGTGTTTTGATTGTCTTGAACATAATGAAGGTGATGATAGAGTTGAGTGTTTATCCGTAAGAATCAGGGGGAAGGCCAACATCATGGTGGGAGTCTGTTATAGACCACCCCATCAGGATGAAG
>NW_010430888.1:402-5583 GCF_000710305.1 Buceros rhinoceros silvestris
GAGGGAGTGTTTTGATTGTCTTGAACATAATGAAGGTGATGATAGAGTTGAGTGTTTATCCGTAAGAATCAGGGGGAAGGTTATCAAGGCAGGTATCGTGGTGGGAGTCTGTTATAGGCCATCGTGCCAGGATGAAGCAGCTAATGAAATATTCTATAAGCAGCTGGGAGAAGTCTCACAATCGCCACCACTTGTTCTTGTGAGGGACTTCAACTACCGAGATATTTGATGGAAATACAATACAGCAAAGGGGAAACAGTCCAGGAGGTTCCTGGATTTTGTGGAAGAGAACTTCCTGACACAACTGGTGAGAGTGAGCCAACCAGAGAAGGCTCTCTGCTAGACCTGCTGTTCACTGAGAAGGACTTGTGGGTGATGTGAATATTGGAGGCCATCTTGGACATAGTGATCATGAAAATAGTTTTCAATTCTTGAGTAATGCTCTTTAAGAGGGAAATATTTAAGTCATAAGAACAAGCTGTCCCGGTGTGCTGTAAGAGAGCTGGTGGAATAGAAGACTGACCTCGCTGAACAGAGAGCTTTGGCTAGAACTCAGGAAGAAAAGGAGAGTCTATGGCCTATGGAAGAAGAGTCAGGCTGCTCAGGAAGACTACAAAGATTTAGTGAGGCTGACCAGAGAGAAAATTAGAAGGGCCAAAGCCCAACTAGAACTTAATCTGGCCAGTGTCATAAAATAGTTTTCAATTCTTGAGTAAGTAGGGCACAGGGTCAGTAGAACTGCTACTGGAGACTTCTGGAGGCAGACTTTGGCCTGTTTAGGAGGCTGGTTGACAGTGGCCCTTGAGAGGCAGTCCTGAAGGGCAAAGTAGTCCAGGAAGGCTGGATGCTCTTTAAGAGGGAAATATTTAAGTCATAAGAACAAGCTGTCCCGGTGTGCTGTAAGAGAGCTGGTGGAATAGAAGACTGACCTCGCTGAACAGAGAGCTTTGGCTAGAACTCAGGAAGAAAAGGAGAGTCTATGGCCTATGGAAGAAGAGTCAGGCTGCTCAGGAAGACTACAAAGATTTAGTGAGGCTGACCAGAGAGAAAATTAGAAGGGCCAAAGCCCAACTAGAACTTAATCTGGCCAGTGTCATAAAAGACAATAAAACATGTTTCTATAAATACATCAACAGCAAAAGGAGGGCTAGGGAGAACCTTCATCCTTTGCTGGATGCAGGGGGAAACATAGTGACAAAATATGAGGAAAAGGCTGAGATTCTGAACACCTTCTTTGTCTCAGTTTTTAATAGTAAGACCAGTGCTCTCTGAGTGCCCAGCCTTTTGAGCTGGAAGACAGAGACAAATGAAATGAAACCCCTATAATCCAAGAAGAAATGGTCAGTGACCTATTGTACCTCTTAGATGCACACAAGTCTATGGGACCAGATGAGATCCACCCAAGGGTACTGAGGGAGCTGGCAGAAGTGCTCACCAAGCCACTTTCCATCATTTATCATCAATGCTGGCTAACTGGGGAGGTACCCGTTGACTGGAGGTTAGCCAATGTGACAACCATCTGCAAGAAAGACCTGAAGGAGGATCCAGGGAACTACAGGCCTGTCAGTCTGACCTCGGTGCCGGGGAAGGTTATGGAGTGGATCATCTTGAGTGCCATCATGTGGCATGTGCAGGACAAGCAGATGATCAGGCCCAGTCAGTACAGGTTTATGAAAGGCGGATCCTGCTTGACTAACCTGATCTTCTATGACAAGGTGACCCACTTAGTGGATGAGGGAAGAGCTGTGGACATTGTCTACCTAGGCTTTAGTAAAGCCTTTGATACTGTTTCCCACAGCATTCTGTCTTGGAGGCATCCACAAAACAGACAGCAGCAGCTACCTGAAAATTGTGGATTTATTACAAACAGTCACCCATCTCTCTGACAGACCAAAGTTAATTACAAGTTCATATGTCAGTCAGGAATATATTGCTGCACAACAAATTCCTAAACTTTAAGGAATACTCCTTAGGAAAGATGAACCAAAATGTACGCGCACTCACTCATCCAAGGGAAAATCTTCCACTTGAGGGTACCCAAAACCAGGGGGTCACCCAAAAGGGGACGAGAATTTACACAAGGTTGTCCTGAAGAAAATAATTCACTCACAAAAGCAGGGGTGAGGGATCACTTAGTCCTAGGAAGTTTCCTTAGATGGCATCCTGATCCAAGGGCAGAGTCCCCAACTTGTACACCTGGTGCTCTAAGGAGGACCAGCTCAACTTTGTTCCACTGCAGGGCTCCATTTATACCCTAGCCCAGTGGGAACTGTGGTCATTCTAATTAGTTGGGGGCAAACACAAGGCAAAGGCAAGCTAAGGAAGCCTAGAGGCCAAGTAATAGCCCTGAGGCATCCAACTGATCTTTATCAGGCGTTTGTGCAAGCCCTGGTCTTTGTCAGATCCTCGTCAGGGTGGCTGCACTTGCCTCACATTCTTCTGGAGAAATTGGCTGCCTATGGCTTGGATGAGTGTACTCTGCACTGCATAAAAAACTGGCTGGATGGGCGGACCCAAAGAGTGGCAGTGAGTGGAGTTCAATCCAATTGGTGGCCAGTCACAAGTGGTGTTCTCCAGGACTCAGTATTGGGGCCTGTTCTCTTTACATCCTTATCAATGATCTGGATGAGGGGATCAAGTGCACCCTCAGTAAGTTTGCAGGTGACACCAAGTTGGGCAGATGTGTTGATCTACTTGAAGGTCGGGAGGCTCTGCAGAGGGGTCTGGACAGGCTGGATCGATGAGCCGATGCCAATGGTATGAGGTTCATCAAGGCCAAGTGCTGGGTCCTGCACATGGGTCACAAGTCAAAACAACCCCCTGGAATGCTACAGGCTTGAAGAAGAGTGGCTGGAAAGCTGCACAGTGGAAAAGGACCTGGGAGTGTTGGCCGACAGCCGACTGAAGATGAGCCAGCAGTGTGCCCAGGCGGCCAAGGCAGCTAACAGCATCCTGGCCTGTATCAGAAACAGTTTGGCCAGCAGTAGTAGGGAAGTGATTGTCCCCCTGTACTCGGCACTGGTGAGGCCGCACCTTGAGCACTGTGTCCAGTTCTGGGCCCCTCACTATAAGGACACTGAGATGCTGAAGCATGTCCCAAGTAACAAGTGATGGGACAAGAGGTAACTGCCTCGAGTTGCACCAGGGGAGATTTAGGCTGGATATTAGGAAAAATTTATTTACAGAAAGGGTTGTAAAGCACTGGAACAGGCTGCCCAGGGAGGTGGTGGACTCACCATCTCTGGAGTTCTTTAAAAGACATACAGGTGTGGTGCTTAAGGGCATGGCTTAGTGGTGACCTGGCTGGGTTAATGGCTGAGGATCTTAAAGGCGTCTTCCAACCAAAACTATTCTGTGATACCTGTGAATATGGACCATGACCGGGGAGTATATTGATGTAATTATCTTACTATGGGAATATTGTTTTCCTTATTTACTGCTTTTAGTGGTGACCTGGCAGTGCTGAGTTAATGGTTGGACTTTTTTAAAGGTCTCTTCCAACCAGAACGATTCTGTGATTCTGTGACACTGTTGTGCCTGCTATACCCCGAGAGAAGACATCTGAAATGATAGACCTGTTCTGGTGGGGCACAAACGGGAGAAGATTTTATGAAGAGGGGTTATTTAAGAATGTCTCATGCTGCACAGCTTCTTTCTTTTCTCCAGGCAGGACTAGTCTGGGGAATTCCTGCAATATTTGAGATAACATCCTTGCTTTAAGAAGAGAGAAGGGGAAAACCCATCAGTTTGCTTTATTGCACTGTCAGGATTTGATTCTTGTGCTACTGTGCCCATACTGATGTCTTAATGGGGCCTAGGAAACAGGGCTTTTGGCCTAGAAAAGAATAATTCTACTATAAAGACCTGCTTATTCTCTTCTGCTCTCTTTTAAATATTTGTAAGGCAACAATCCAGAGAATTCATCACTGCATCAAGAAAATCAGAGTAATATCAGGCAGGAGAATAAAAATGCTCTTGCCAGGGGAAATTGAAATACTACATACAGCTATCTAGAAATCCATTTACTGTGTTAAAAGAAGTGACTTACAAAAATTCATATATTTAACAACTTTAAGAAGCAGTGCATCTTTCTAACAGAACACATTGTTAAACTAAGAATTTTTATGACTTTTTTTTTTGGCACAATTTATGAATATTGTTTAAATTTTTTCTTGCCCTAAACACTCCAACATCTACCCAGAAATCTTTGGGCTTCTTTTATCTTGGAAAAAGGAGATGAGGTGCAGTGGTGCTTAAGTTATTGTTCTCCCTCTGCACAAACTACATGAGCTGCATCTTGTATATCTCGAGTCTGGTGCAGTGTGCTGCACGGTGGTTGTTTACACACTGGGTCTTTATCAGCCCAGTTGTCTTTGCTTGCCATGTTTACCTGATTTTTTCACCTCACAGTTCAAGTGTGAAATTCAGATGAAAAGAACAACACTAAAAATAAAAAAAAAACAAGATAAGGACATTTATTCTCCTTTATTAATTTTCATATAAGATGTACGTAGCGTTTGTTATACTATTTGTAACAAGGTCAGGTCTACACTGGAAACGACAAGCTGTGTTCTTTCTCTTTCTGGCATTAATAATTTTTCTGTAATCAACAAGTGTGTGGAATTCTGTGTTGATGCACGAGACGTTGAAATTGCCCTCATCCTTGCTCTGCTGTAACGACCACAATGACAACTGTGCTATCCTCAGGAAACCAGGCTGATACGGTTTTGAATAACTTGCAGTAAGTAAACAAATTCTCTAAAGAAATTAAATGTTTGTAGCCACTCTCTTACACGTATTAACAGCCCTTTAAATATGCTTTATTTAAGCAGAGTTCATGTAACAGCAGTGAACCTTCCCTTTTTTTGACACTCATTCTGAGCCCATTTTGGTTGTAGTCTGTGGTCTGCTTGTTTATCATTCCTTCCATTTGCTATGCTCTCTGTTAATCTTTTTCTAGCTTTCTCAGTACTTCTTTGGAATTACTGAGGCATGTCGTAGCTGGCAAGTGTGAGTGTTTTGCTTTGCTGCTGCTGTGCCATTTTGGGAGGAGAGCTATGCAATTATGACAAGTTGCTTGTTATTAACCTTTGATTACTGAATGTTGTTTATTGAGATATGAAAAGCAAGAACATAAACGCAATTTTAATTCTCTCATCCTTACTGACTTAACACACTCTT